>NW_027328759.1:926269-1060919 GCF_048564905.1 Vicugna pacos
ACCCATCAGTCATTGTCACATTCTCTTTCGCTGTGTCCTCCTGTGTACTTTAAATCATCTCTAGGTGACGCGCGGCATGCAAGGCAACGTGAATGCTATGTAAGCGGTTGCCGGTGTGTGGCAAGTTCAATTGTCGCTTTTCGAAACTTTCCGTTTTTTCCCGAATATTTTCAACCCACAGTTAGTTGAATCGGCTGGATCGGGAGCCCCTAGATACAGAGAACCCCCAAGCCCTTCCCACCTCGGACATTTCCACTGGAAGCGCTGAAGGGGCCCAAAGAGAGGAGAAGAGCGCCCTCTAGCGGCTGCAAACGCTGAGGCATTCCTTCAGCCTATGCAGCGCGGGAGAGAAGGTTTCGGGCCGACTAGCGCAAAAGGAGGGCCCGCCTGGACAGGAAGGAGGAAGGACGACAGCGGAAGCCAGCTCGCACCCTTCCTGGAGCTAGCTGGTTGCAGTGAGGGACGCCGAGGAACTGGGGACACGTCGCGTGGGGATGGGGGGGGGCAATCGTGGCGGCCAGGAGCAGGGTTCACACAGCTGGCACCCAGTTTGCACGATCAAAATGACAAGGAGAGGGGGTGGGGGGAAGGGGCTGCCTCAGCACCGGGATCCTGACAAGGGCCATAGCGCCGCGACCTCAGCTAATGCGGCTCCCCTGCTAAGCCAGAAAAAGGAAACTGTGAGGCAAGATACTGCAGATTCCACCGCAGCCACACGGATGACTAGATCTCTAACCTGACAAAATGGGACCCTCGGAAACAGGAATCTTCCCTTTCTTCTACATTTTGACCTTGGGACAGGGAGCCACACTTCTCTGACGGGAACCGTCTTTACTCCGGCAGAGAGCTCAGTTTTCCAGGAATAAGTATGGAGAAAAAGTGTGCCGTGATGGTTTAGCAGTTCAAAGCGGAAGCCCGTCTTAGAAACGGGAAAAACCTGCTTCTCAATGAAGTCGAGTTATGGCACGAAGCAGGAGGAAGTTTAAGGAAATCTCTCTTAATATCCATTCACCAGACAAGACTAGCCAGTCCTAAAAAGGCAGCACTTTAAATCAAGGAAGTCTCTTGCTTCCTTTCTGGGGCGGGGTGGGGACGGGGGGACATGAGAAACAATGCCGCATTTTAAAACAAGCCTTGGGGCCCTAGATACGGAGAGTGTTGTTGGGTGTTGAGGCTGAGAGGTGTTGCTGAGGACAACGTAAAGCTGCGTATAGACTGGTATGGGTTCCAAGTCTACCGCTGGAAAACAAGTAGCCAATCATGAGTCCATTTGATTGGGAAAGAAGTAAATAACTCAAAAATGGGAAAGACATGGGATTAAATAGCGGTAGCGAGCAATTAAATCCAAGATGTTTATACCTATATTTTCATTGTGAGTGCAACAAACTGAAAGCAACTGTCTAAAAAGCAGTAACTGTAGCCCGCGCACGCGCACACACGCACACAATGGGGAACGGCAGAGAGGTAAAACATGCTAAATGTATCATGATTGAGAAACAAGATCTAATAGATTATCCCGTTTTTGAGACTGTGATAGCAATACTGGTCCAATTACATATAAAGTTATGAACTTAGAGATGACTTATTAAAACTTAGAGGGAATTTTAATTGGAAGACCATATAGCTTCCAAATCATTGAAGAGAAAACTAACCTCACAAAAATTAATCAATGCAGCTAAGATGGAGTAACGGAGACCGTATTTACCATCGTAGGATAGACCCCAATGTGGATAAAATCTATGAAGCAATGCTTTTTAAGCCATGTGAAAACGATCATCCACTAGGACCTCGTCCTGCCGCCTCCATACCCAGGCTGCTAGGCCTCCTACTGCCACTACCAAGGATGTCCACCAGGTGGCGACATTGCCCCCCTCTGCTCCTGCTGCAGAGCCAGTCCTGAGCAGCCCTGCTCCAGGTTTTGGCAGGCCGCTCCCAGAAGCGCGCTCGTGGGCCTTGCTCCCTTTTAGCCACCAGCAAAGGGATCGAGGATGAGCACTGAGCCTCCTTACTCATCGAAGATCTAGGAACCTATCTGATTTCTGAGCAGCCCTTTACCCTCGTCTGCCGTCAGGTACTCTCCACCCGACTTGCAGAGTCCGCGGCTTGGGCAGCCTGCACGCTGGCCCCGGCCCGTCAGAATCTCTTCCCCCCACCCCCACCCCACCCCACCCCCACCACCCCGGCCAAGAGGCCACGCGCGGTCGTGAGCAGGGCTCCAGGCCTCTGGAGCCGCGGCCGCTTGGACTGCGTCCTGGCCCTGGGCTCGCGAGCTCCATGCCCTGGGCTGAGTCACTTAACATCTCTAAGCTAGTTTCCTCATCAGTACAATGAGGGCATAATCGGTATGGGGGGGGAAAAATCAGAATCTGGGGGGGACTACATTTCTGGTGATTGAAGAGTATTTTCAGTTTGAATTATACAGTGAGGGACACCATACAATTTTTACTACTGCAGACTTCTGAAGGACAGCTTCTAGTATTCTTAAAACTAATGCATGCACGTACACACAAACACACGTGCACACACACTGACTCTGCTCCGCCTACATCCCCACGCGCACACACACGGAGTCATGGACCACACACACCCCCACAACATACACACAACCACACAGGTCCTCAGGCGCGCGCACACACACACGCAAAGTCACTGTCACGTGCCCCACACGTCCAGGCTCAACTTTAGAATTCCCAGACTCAGGGGAGTCCTGCAAAGAAAGCGACAGTGCGGGGAGAGCCGATTCCCAGTCTCTGACCGCCAGCCTGACCCTTTTCTTCCCAATGCTGGGTCCATCCCATGCCCCAAGGGGCCTTGGATGTGCACAGGGGGACACTCAGACCTCACATCCGGGCTCTGTCCGTAACCTCCATGCCAACAGCTGCCCGTTGGCCTCTCTGTGAGTCCTGGGATGCTGAACTCCGGGGAGAGCCGGTGCAGAAACTACAAGTGGGTCAGGGGCTGCTGGGGCAGGGCATTCGGGGTCCTGGGATTCCAGAGCACGGGGTGGAGCCAATGGGCGTGTCCCCTTGGCCCTGCTGACTCCACCCCGTAGAGGGCGTGGCCAGAGGGAGTGTCAGGGCCAGAGGGACCCTCTGTAGTTCAGGACCCAGGACAGCGCGGGGGTGTCGGGGGTGGGGGTTGGGGGGCCGCCCCTTGCCGTGCTCTAAGGGCAGAAGCCCTAAGGAAGGGCCGGAGGAGGCTGTAAGGTATCCTCACTGCCATCAATTAACAAAACAAAAGCCCGCCGCAGGCGAGGGTGGGGAGGGTTTTGCTAGAACAAGGGAAGACGCACGCAGAGGTCTGGCCGCAGAGGGCTGGGGGGCTTGCCAGGCTGATGAGGAACCGAGAGGCCGTCGGCCTCTAAACTCCACACGAATTCCTCCGGGTGACCCTGAGATGCAGGGAGACACGGAAAGCACGGTAAACACAGGCCGGAAGCTCAGCAGCCTGTTGCTTGCTTCACCGTCCGTCTGGCGTCCCCTCTGCTAGCAAGCAGACTTTACCGCATCACCCACGGCTGACCCGGCTCAGGATTCCAGCTGATTGTCCACGGGTGGCATCACTTGCTGGTGACACGAAGCAGGCACGTTAGCCACCTCCCAAACCCTGAGGCTCCTCCTGGGAGGAGCCTGCGGGCCCCGAGCCCAGCCTCTGCGCCACGATGCTCCTTAGTGCCGCTCCCGGTTCGCTGCCCCGGCCTCTAGCTCTGGCCGGAACCTCGCTGGATTGGCGATAAATGGCACCCATGCACCACGTGTAAGCTTGGGGTCCAGATGTGACCATGGCTCGTCTCTTCTTCCCATCGATTGGGGGATTGTTCGGGCTTCATGTCATCGTGTTGGCAGGAAGGCCAGCACCGCCCCCCTGAGACCTCCCTGAAGACACATAGAAACATAGGGCACAATGCAGCCCATCTCTTTGTTTTAAAACACCTTTACAGGGCCACGGTTTCTGTTCCGTCAATTAGACACATCTCACGTGTAGTATTTGATCAATTTTCATACATGTCTACACCCAGAAAGCCATCGCCACAATCAAGAGAGCTAACATGTCCACCACTCCCCAAGACGGGCAATTTTCCGATTCCCATATTTACCCCTTCCCACCGCCGTCCCTCCCTGGTAACCATAAGTTTGTTTCTCTATGTCTGTGGCTCTATTTGTCTTTTGCAGTTAAGACCATTTCTGTCTTTTTTTCTTAGATTTCACATGGAAGTTGTGTCATGCGGCATTTTTCTCTCTTCTGGCTTACTTCACTCAGAAGGACTATCTCTGTGTCCAACCATGTTGCCGCAAATGGCATGGTTCCATCCTTTTTCACGGCTGTGTAGTATTCCGCGGCATAAAAAGACAACGACTTCTTTATCCAGTCACCAGTCGTTAGGTGTTGGGGTTAGTTCCACGTCCTGGCTAATACAAATAGGGCTGCTGTGAGCATTGAGGTGCATGGGACTTTTTGAGTTAGAGTCTTCTCTTGACATATCCCCAGGCGTGGGCAGGCTGGATCATCAGGTAAGTCCATTTGTAGGTTTTTAAGGAACCTCCATCCCGTCTTCTCTAGTGACAATGCAGCCCGTCTTACTGAAGCAGAGCCATGCTCACAAAGTAACGGCTATCCCTAGAGGTCAGACATGACGTGCATTCAGCTTGGCCTGTTCCAGAAGAAGAGGGCAGTCTGGCAGGGCTGGAGGAGAGTGACCAGGGGAGTGTGGGACAGGCAGGATTCACACCACGTGGGGACATGACAGGCTGGGATAAGGAGCCTGGGCTTCCAGTCATGCCTTGGTAAGCATGCGGCACTGGTTCCAGGACTCCCCACAGATGCCAACATCCATGGATGCTGATGCCTCTTATACAAAATGACATAGGACTTTATTTTTTACATACAAACGTATTTTTCTTCCACGTTGTTGTCGTTTTTACAATGTTGTGTCGAATTCCAGTCTAGAGCACAATTTTCCACTTATGCATAAACATACCCATACAGTCATTGTCACATTCTCTTTCGCTGTGTCCTCCTGTGTACTTTAAATCATCTCTAGGTGACGCGCGGCATGCAAGGCAACGTGAATGCTATGTAAGCGGTTGCCGGTGTGTGGCAAGTTCAATTGTCGCTTTTCGAAACTTTCCGTTTTTTCCCGAATATTTTCAACCCACAGTTAGTTGAATCGGCTGGATCGGGAGCCCCTAGATACAGAGAACCCCCAAGCCCTTCCCACCTCGGAAATTTCCACTGGAAGCGCTGAAGGGGCCCAAAGAGAGGAGAAGAGCGCCCTCTAGCGGCTGCAAACGCTGAGGCATTCCTTCAGCCTATGCAGCGCGGGAGAGAAGGTTTCGGGCCGACTAGCGCAAAAGGAGGGCCCGCCTGGACAGGAAGGAGGAAGGACGACAGCGGAAGCCAGCTCGCACCCTTCCTGGAGCTAGCTGGTTGCAGTGAGGGACGCCGAGGAACTGGGGACACGTCGCGTGGGGATGGGGGGGGGCAATCGTGGCGGCCAGGAGCAGGGTTCACACAGCTGGCACCCAGTTTGCACGATCAAAATGACAAGGAGAGGGGGTGGGGGGAAGGGGCTGCCTCAGCACCGGGATCCTGACAAGGGCCATAGCGCCGCGACCTCAGCTAATGCGGCTCCCCTGCTAAGCCAGAAAAAGGAAACTGTGAGGCAAGATACTGCAGATTCCACCGCAGCCACACGGATGACTAGATCTCTAACCTGACAAAATGGGACCCTCGGAAACAGGAATCTTCCCTTTCTTCTACATTTTGACCTTGGGACAGGGAGCCACACTTCTCTGACGGGAACCGTCTTTACTCCGGCAGAGAGCTCAGTTTTCCAGGAATAAGTATGGAGAAAAAGTGTGCCGTGATGGTTCAGCAGTTCAAAGCGGAAGCCCGTCTTAGAAACGGGAAAAACCTGCTTCTCAATGAAGTCGAGTTATGGCACGAAGCAGGAGGAAGTTTAAGGAAATCTCTCTTAATATCCATTCACCAGACAAGACTAGCCAGTCCTAAAAAGGCAGCACTTTAAATCAAGGAAGTCTCTTGCTTCCTTTCTGGGGCGGGGTGGGGACGGGGGGACATGAGAAACAATGCCGCATTTTAAAACAAGCCTTGGGGCCCTAGATACGGAGAGTGTTGTTGGGTGTTGAGGCTGAGAGGTGTTGCTGAGGACAACGTAAAGCTGCGTATAGACTGGTATGGGTTCCAAGTCTACCGCTGGAAAACAAGTAGCCAATCATGAGTCCATTTGATTGGGAAAGAAGTAAATAACTCAAAAATGGGAAAGACATGGGATTAAATAGCGGTAGCGAGCAATTAAATCCAAGATGTTTATACCTATATTTTCATTGTGAGTGCAACAAACTGAAAGCAACTGTCTAAAAAGCAGTAACTGTAGCCCGCGCACGCGCACACACGCACACAATGGGGAACGGCAGAGAGGTAAAACATGCTAAATGTATCATGATTGAGAAACAAGATCTAATAGATTATCCCGTTTTTGAGACTGTGATAGCAATACTGGTCCAATTACATATAAAGTTATGAACTTAGAGATGACTTATTAAAACTTAGAGGGAATTTTAATTGGAAGACCATATAGCTTCCAAATCATTGAAGAGAAAACTAACCTCACAAAAATTAATCAATGCAGCTAAGATGGAGTAACGGAGACCGTATTTACCATCGTAGGATAGACCCCAATGTGGATAAAATCTATGAAGCAATGCTTTTTAAGCCATGTGAAAACGATCATCCACTAGGACCTCGTCCTGCCGCCTCCATACCCAGGCTGCTAGGCCTCCTACTGCCACTACCAAGGATGTCCACCAGGTGGCGACATTGCCCCCCTCTGCTCCTGCTGCAGAGCCAGTCCTGAGCAGCCCTGCTCCAGGTTTTGGCAGGCCGCTCCCAGAAGCGCGCTCGTGGGCCTTGCTCCCTTTTAGCCACCAGCAAAGGGATCGAGGATGAGCACTGAGCCTCCTTACTCATCGAAGATCTAGGAACCTATCTGATTTCTGAGCAGCCCTTTACCCTCGTCTGCCGTCAGGTACTCTCCACCCGACTTGCAGAGTCCGCGGCTTGGGCAGCCTGCACGCTGGCCCCGGCCCGTCAGAATCTCTTCCCCCCACCCCCACCCCACCCCACCCCCACCACCCCGGCCAAGAGGCCACGCGCGGTCGTGAGCAGGGCTCCAGGCCTCTGGAGCCGCGGCCGCTTGGACTGCGTCCTGGCCCTGGGCTCGCGAGCTCCATGCCCTGGGCTGAGTCACTTAACATCTCTAAGCTAGTTTCCTCATCAGTACAATGAGGGCATAATCGGTATGGGGGGGGAAAAATCAGAATCTGGGGGGGACTACATTTCTGGTGATTGAAGAGTATTTTCAGTTTGAATTATACAGTGAGGGACACCATACAATTTTTACTACTGCAGACTTCTGAAGGACAGCTTCTAGTATTCTTAAAACTAATGCATGCACGTACACACAAACACACGTGCACACACACTGACTCTGCTCCGCCTACATCCCCACGCGCACACACACGGAGTCATGGACCACACACACCCCCACAACATACACACAACCACACAGGTCCTCAGGCGCGCGCACACACACACGCAAAGTCACTGTCACGTGCCCCACACGTCCAGGCTCAACTTTAGAATTCCCAGACTCAGGGGAGTCCTGCAAAGAAAGCGACAGTGCGGGGAGAGCCGATTCCCAGTCTCTGACCGCCAGCCTGACCCTTTTCTTCCCAATGCTGGGTCCATCCCATGCCCCAAGGGGCCTTGGATGTGCACAGGGGGACACTCAGACCTCACATCCGGGCTCTGTCCGTAACCTCCATGCCAACAGCTGCCCGTTGGCCTCTCTGTGAGTCCTGGGATGCTGAACTCCGGGGAGAGCCGGTGCAGAAACTACAAGTGGGTCAGGGGCTGCTGGGGCAGGGCATTCGGGGTCCTGGGATTCCAGAGCACGGGGTGGAGCCAATGGGCGTGTCCCCTTGGCCCTGCTGACTCCACCCCGTAGAGGGCGTGGCCAGAGGGAGTGTCAGGGCCAGAGGGACCCTCTGTAGTTCAGGACCCAGGACAGCGCGGGGGTGTCGGGGGTGGGGGTTGGGGGGCCGCCCCTTGCCGTGCTCTAAGGGCAGAAGCCCTAAGGAAGGGCCGGAGGAGGCTGTAAGGTATCCTCACTGCCATCAATTAACAAAACAAAAGCCCGCCGCAGGCGAGGGTGGGGAGGGTTTTGCTAGAACAAGGGAAGACGCACGCAGAGGTCTGGCCGCAGAGGGCTGGGGGGCTTGCCAGGCTGATGAGGAACCGAGAGGCCGTCGGCCTCTAAACTCCACACGAATTCCTCCGGGTGACCCTGAGATGCAGGGAGACACGGAAAGCACGGTAAACACAGGCCGGAAGCTCAGCAGCCTGTTGCTTGCTTCACCGTCCGTCTGGCGTCCCCTCTGCTAGCAAGCAGACTTTACCGCATCACCCACGGCTGACCCGGCTCAGGATTCCAGCTGATTGTCCACGGGTGGCATCACTTGCTGGTGACACGAAGCAGGCACGTTAGCCACCTCCCAAACCCTGAGGCTCCTCCTGGGAGGAGCCTGCGGGCCCCGAGCCCAGCCTCTGCGCCACGATGCTCCTTAGTGCCGCTCCCGGTTCGCTGCCCCGGCCTCTAGCTCTGGCCGGAACCTCGCTGGATTGGCGATAAATGGCACCCATGCACCACGTGTAAGCTTGGGGTCCAGATGTGACCATGGCTCGTCTCTTCTTCCCATCGATTGGGGGATTGTTCGGGCTTCATGTCATCGTGTTGGCAGGAAGGCCAGCACCGCCCCCCTGAGACCTCCCTGAAGACACATAGAAACATAGGGCACAATGCAGCCCATCTCTTTGTTTTAAAACACCTTTACAGGGCCACGGTTTCTGTTCCGTCAATTAGACACATCTCACGTGTAGTATTTGATCAATTTTCATACATGTCTACACCCAGAAAGCCATCGCCACAATCAAGAGAGCTAACATGTCCACCACTCCCCAAGACGGGCAATTTTCCGATTCCCATATTTACCCCTTCCCACCGCCGTCCCTCCCTGGTAACCATAAGTTTGTTTCTCTATGTCTGTGGCTCTATTTGTCTTTTGCAGTTAAGACCATTTCTGTCTTTTTTTCTTAGATTTCACATGGAAGTTGTGTCATGCGGCATTTTTCTCTCTTCTGGCTTACTTCACTCAGAAGGACTATCTCTGTGTCCAACCATGTTGCCGCAAATGGCATGGTTCCATCCTTTTTCACGGCTGTGTAGTATTCCGCGGCATAAAAAGACAACGACTTCTTTATCCAGTCACCAGTCGTTAGGTGTTGGGGTTAGTTCCACGTCCTGGCTAATACAAATAGGGCTGCTGTGAGCATTGAGGTGCATGGGACTTTTTGAGTTAGAGTCTTCTCTTGACATATCCCCAGGCGTGGGCAGGCTGGATCATCAGGTAAGTCCATTTGTAGGTTTTTAAGGAACCTCCATCCCGTCTTCTCTAGTGACAATGCAGCCCGTCTTACTGAAGCAGAGCCATGCTCACAAAGTAACGGCTATCCCTAGAGGTCAGACATGACGTGCATTCAGCTTGGCCTGTTCCAGAAGAAGAGGGCAGTCTGGCAGGGCTGGAGGAGAGTGACCAGGGGAGTGTGGGACAGGCAGGATTCACACCACGTGGGGACATGACAGGCTGGGATAAGGAGCCTGGGCTTCCAGTCATGCCTTGGTAAGCATGCGGCACTGGTTCCAGGACTCCCCACAGATGCCAACATCCATGGATGCTGATGCCTCTTATACAAAATGACATAGGACTTTATTTTTTACATACAAACGTATTTTTCTTCCACGTTGTTGTCGTTTTTACAATGTTGTGTCGAATTCCAGTCTAGAGCACAATTTTCCACTTATGCATAAACATACCCATACAGTCATTGTCACATTCTCTTTCGCTGTGTCCTCCTGTGTACTTTAAATCATCTCTAGGTGACGCGCGGCATGCAAGGCAACGTGAATGCTATGTAAGCGGTTGCCGGTGTGTGGCAAGTTCAATTGTCGCTTTTCGAAACTTTCCGTTTTTTCCCGAATATTTTCAACCCACAGTTAGTTGAATCGGCTGGATCGGGAGCCCCTAGATACAGAGAACCCCCAAGCCCTTCCCACCTCGGAAATTTCCACTGGAAGCGCTGAAGGGGCCCAAAGAGAGGAGAAGAGCGCCCTCTAGCGGCTGCAAACGCTGAGGCATTCCTTCAGCCTATGCAGCGCGGGAGAGAAGGTTTCGGGCCGACTAGCGCAAAAGGAGGGCCCGCCTGGACAGGAAGGAGGAAGGACGACAGCGGAAGCCAGCTCGCACCCTTCCTGGAGCTAGCTGGTTGCAGTGAGGGACGCCGAGGAACTGGGGACACGTCGCGTGGGGATGGGGGGGGGCAATCGTGGCGGCCAGGAGCAGGGTTCACACAGCTGGCACCCAGTTTGCACGATCAAAATGACAAGGAGAGGGGGTGGGGGGAAGGGGCTGCCTCAGCACCGGGATCCTGACAAGGGCCATAGCGCCGCGACCTCAGCTAATGCGGCTCCCCTGCTAAGCCAGAAAAAGGAAACTGTGAGGCAAGATACTGCAGATTCCACCGCAGCCACACGGATGACTAGATCTCTAACCTGACAAAATGGGACCCTCGGAAACAGGAATCTTCCCTTTCTTCTACATTTTGACCTTGGGACAGGGAGCCACACTTCTCTGACGGGAACCGTCTTTACTCCGGCAGAGAGCTCAGTTTTCCAGGAATAAGTATGGAGAAAAAGTGTGCCGTGATGGTTTAGCAGTTCAAAGCGGAAGCCCGTCTTAGAAACGGGAAAAACCTGCTTCTCAATGAAGTCGAGTTATGGCACGAAGCAGGAGGAAGTTTAAGGAAATCTCTCTTAATATCCATTCACCAGACAAGACTAGCCAGTCCTAAAAAGGCAGCACTTTAAATCAAGGAAGTCTCTTGCTTCCTTTCTGGGGCGGGGTGGGGACGGGGGGACATGAGAAACAATGCCGCATTTTAAAACAAGCCTTGGGGCCCTAGATACGGAGAGTGTTGTTGGGTGTTGAGGCTGAGAGGTGTTGCTGAGGACAACGTAAAGCTGCGTATAGACTGGTATGGGTTCCAAGTCTACCGCTGGAAAACAAGTAGCCAATCATGAGTCCATTTGATTGGGAAAGAAGTAAATAACTCAAAAATGGGAAAGACATGGGATTAAATAGCGGTAGCGAGCAATTAAATCCAAGATGTTTATACCTATATTTTCATTGTGAGTGCAACAAACTGAAAGCAACTGTCTAAAAAGCAGTAACTGTAGCCCGCGCACGCGCACACACGCACACAATGGGGAACGGCAGAGAGGTAAAACATGCTAAATGTATCATGATTGAGAAACAAGATCTAATAGATTATCCCGTTTTTGAGACTGTGATAGCAATACTGGTCCAATTACATATAAAGTTATGAACTTAGAGATGACTTATTAAAACTTAGAGGGAATTTTAATTGGAAGACCATATAGCTTCCAAATCATTGAAGAGAAAACTAACCTCACAAAAATTAATCAATGCAGCTAAGATGGAGTAACGGAGACCGTATTTACCATCGTAGGATAGACCCCAATGTGGATAAAATCTATGAAGCAATGCTTTTTAAGCCATGTGAAAACGATCATCCACTAGGACCTCGTCCTGCCGCCTCCATACCCAGGCTGCTAGGCCTCCTACTGCCACTACCAAGGATGTCCACCAGGTGGCGACATTGCCCCCCTCTGCTCCTGCTGCAGAGCCAGTCCTGAGCAGCCCTGCTCCAGGTTTTGGCAGGCCGCTCCCAGAAGCGCGCTCGTGGGCCTTGCTCCCTTTTAGCCACCAGCAAAGGGATCGAGGATGAGCACTGAGCCTCCTTACTCATCGAAGATCTAGGAACCTATCTGATTTCTGAGCAGCCCTTTACCCTCGTCTGCCGTCAGGTACTCTCCACCCGACTTGCAGAGTCCGCGGCTTGGGCAGCCTGCACGCTGGCCCCGGCCCGTCAGAATCTCTTCCCCCCACCCCCACCCCACCCCACCCCCACCACCCCGGCCAAGAGGCCACGCGCGGTCGTGAGCAGGGCTCCAGGCCTCTGGAGCCGCGCCGCTTGGACTGCGTCCTGGCCCTGGGCTCGCGAGCTCCATGCCCTGGGCTGAGTCACTTAACATCTCTAAGCTAGTTTCCTCATCAGTACAATGAGGGCATAATCGGTATGGGGGGGAAAAATCAGAATCTGGGGGGGACTACATTTCTGGTGATTGAAGATTATTTTCCGTTTGAATTATACAGTGAGGGACACCATACAATTTTTACTACTGCAGACTTCTGAAGGACAGCTTCTAGTATTCTTAAAACTAATGCATGCACGTACACACAAACACACGTGCACACACACTGACTCTGCTCCGCCTACATCCCCACGCGCACACACACGGAGTCATGGACCACACACACCCCCACAACATACACACAACCACACAGGTCCTCAGGCGCGCGCACACACACACGCAAAGTCACTGTCACGTGCCCCACACGTCCAGGCTCAACTTTAGAATTCCCAGACTCAGGGGAGTCCTGCAAAGAAAGCGACAGTGCGGGGAGAGCCGATTCCCAGTCTCTGACCGCCAGCCTGACCCTTTTCTTCCCAATGCTGGGTCCATCCCATGCCCCAAGGGGCCTTGGATGTGCACAGGGGGACACTCAGACCTCACATCCGGGCTCTGTCCGTAACCTCCATGCCAACAGCTGCCCGTTGGCCTCTCTGTGAGTCCTGGGATGCTGAACTCCGGGGAGAGCCGGTGCAGAAACTACAAGTGGGTCAGGGGCTGCTGGGGCAGGGCATTCGGGGTCCTGGGATTCCAGAGCACGGGGTGGAGCCAATGGGCGTGTCCCCTTGGCCCTGCTGACTCCACCCCGTAGAGGGCGTGGCCAGAGGGAGTGTCAGGGCCAGAGGGACCCTCTGTAGTTCAGGACCCAGGACAGCGCGGGGGTGTCGGGGGTGGGGGTTGGGGGGCCGCCCCTTGCCGTGCTCTAAGGGCAGAAGCCCTAAGGAAGGGCCGGAGGAGGCTGTAAGGTATCCTCACTGCCATCAATTAAAAAAACAAAAGCCCGCCGCAGGCGAGGGTGGGGAGGGTTTTGCTAGAACAAGGGAAGACGCTCGCAGAGGTCTGGCCGCAGAGGGCTGGGGGGCTTGCCAGGCTGATGAGGAACCGAGAGGCCGTCGGCCTCTAAACTCCACACGAATTCCTCCGGGTGACCCTGAGATGCAGGGAGACACGGAAAGCACGGTAAACACAGGCCGGAAGCTCAGCAGCCTGTTGCTTGCTTCACCGTCCGTCTGGCGTCCCCTCTGCTAGCAAGCAGCCTTTACCGCATCACCCACGGCTGACCCGGCTCAGGATTCCAGCTGATTGTCCACGGGTGGCATCACTTGCTGGTGACACGAAGCAGGCACGTTAGCCACCTCCCAAACCCTGAGGCTCCTCCTGGGAGGAGCCTGCGGGCCCCGAGCCCAGCCTCTGCGCCACGATGCTCCTTAGTGCCGCTCCCGGTTCGCTGCCCCGGCCTCTAGCTCTGGCCGGAACCTCGCTGGATTGGCGATAAATGGCACCCATGCACCACGTGTAAGCTTGGGGTCCAGATGTGACCATGGCTCGTCTCTTCTTCCCATCGATTGGGGGATTGTTCGGGCTTCATGTCATCGTGTTGGCAGGAAGGCCAGCACCGCCCCCCTGAGACCTCCCTGAAGACACATAGAAACATAGGGCACAATGCAGCCCATCTCTTTGTTTTAAAACACCTTTACAGGGCCACGGTTTCTGTTCCGTCAATTAGACACATCTCACGTGTAGTATTTGATCAATTTTCATACATGTCTACACCCAGAAAGCCATCGCCACAATCAAGAGAGCTAACATGTCCACCACTCCCCAAGACGGGCAATTTTCCGATTCCCATATTTACCCCTTCCCACCGCCGTCCCTCCCTGGTAACCATAAGTTTGTTTCTCTATGTCTGTGGCTCTATTTGTCTTTTGCAGTTAAGACCATTTCTGTCTTTTTTTCTTAGATTTCACATGGAAGTTGTGTCATGCGGCATTTTTCTCTCTTCTGGCTTACTTCACTCAGAAGGACTATCTCTGTGTCCAACCATGTTGCCGCAAATGGCATGGTTCCATCCTTTTTCACGGCTGTGTAGTATTCCGCGGCATAAAAAGACAACGACTTCTTTATCCAGTCACCAGTCGTTAGGTGTTGGGGTTAGTTCCACGTCCTGGCTAATACAAATAGGGCTGCTGTGAGCATTGAGGTGCATGGGACTTTTTGAGTTAGAGTCTTCTCTTGACATATCCCCAGGCGTGGGCAGGCTGGATCATCAGGTAAGTCCATTTGTAGGTTTTTAAGGAACCTCCATCCCGTCTTCTCTAGTGACAATGCAGCCCGTCTTACTGAAGCAGAGCCATGCTCACAAAGTAACGGCTATTCCTAGAGGTCAGACATGACGTGCATTCAGCTTGGCCTGTTCCAGAAGAAGAGGGCAGTCTGGCAGGGCTGGAGGAGAGTGACCAGGGGAGTGTGGGACAGGCAGGATTCACACCACGTGGGGACATGACAGGCTGGGATAAGGAGCCTGGGCTTCCAGTCATGCCTTGGTAAGCATGGGGCACTGGTTCCAGGACTCCCCACAGATGCCAACATCCATGGATGCTGATGCCTCTTATACAAAATGACATAGGACTTTATTTTTTACATACAAACGTATTTTTCTTCCACGTTGTTGTCGTTTTTACAATGTTGTGTCGAATTCCAGTCTAGAGCCCAATTTTCCACTTATGCATAAACATACCCATACAGTCATTGTCACATTCTCTTTCGCTGTGTCCTCCTGTGTACTTTAAATCATCTCTAGGTGACGCGCGGCATGCAAGGCAACGTGAATGCTATGTAAGCGGTTGCCGGTGTGTGGCAAGTTCAATTGTCGCTTTTCGAAACTTTCCGTTTTTTCCCGAATATTTTCAACCCACAGTTAGTTGAATCGGCTGGATCGGGAGCCCCTAGATACAGAGAACCCCCAAGCCCTTCCCACCTCGGAAATTTCCACTGGAAGCGCTGAAGGGGCCCAAAGAGAGGAGAAGAGCGCCCTCTAGCGGCTGCAAACGCTGAGGCATTCCTTCAGCCTATGCAGCGCGGGAGAGAAGGTTTCGGGCCGACTAGCGCAAAAGGAGGGCCCGCCTGGACAGGAAGGAGGAAGGACGACAGCGGAAGCCAGCTCGCACCCTTCCTGGAGCTAGCTGGTTGCAGTGAGGGACGCCGAGGAACTGGGGACACGTCGCGTGGGGATGGGGGGGGCAATCGTGGCAGCCAGGAGCAGGGTTCACACAGCTGGCACCCAGTTTGCACGATCAAAATGACAAGGAGAGGGGGTGGGGGGAAGGGGCTGCCTCAGCACCGGGATCCTGACAAGGGCCATAGCGCCGCGACCTCAGCTAATGCGGCTCCCCTGCTAAGCCAGAAAAAGGAAACTGTGAGGCAAGATACTGCAGATTCCACCGCAGCCACACGGATGACTAGATCTCTAACCTGACAAAATGGAACCCTCGGAAACAGGAATCTTCCCTTTCTTCTACATTTTGACCTTGGGACAGGGAGCCACACTTCTCTGACGGGAACCGTCTTTACTCCGGCAGAGAGCTCAGTTTTCCAGGAATAAGTATGGAGAAAAAGTGTGCCGTGATGGTTCAGCAGTTCAAAGCGGAAGCCCGTCTTAGAAACGGGAAAAACCTGCTTCTCAATGAAGTCGAGTTATGGCACGAAGCAGGAGGAAGTTTAAGGAAATCTCTCTTAATATCCATTCACCAGACAAGACTAGCCAGTCCTAAAAGGCAGCACTTTAAATCAAGGAAGTCTCTTGCTTCCTTTCTGGGGCGGGGTGGGGGCGGGGGGACATGAGAAACAATGCCGCATTTTAAAACAAGCCTTGGGGCCCTAGATACGGAGAGTGTTGTTGGGTGTTGAGGCTGAGAGGTGTTGCTGAGGAGAACGTAAAGCTGCGTATAGACTGGTATGGGTTCCAAGTCTACCGCTGGAAAAAAAGTAGCCAATCATGAGTCCATTTGATTGGGAAAGAAGTAAATAACTCAAAAATGGGAAAGACATGGGATTAAATAGCGGTAGCGAGCAATTAAATCCAAGATGTTTATACCTATATTTTCATTGTGAATGCAACAAACTGAAAGCAACTGTCTAAAAAGCAGTAACTGTAGCCCGCGCACGCGCACACACGCACACAATGGGGAACGGCAGAGAGGTAAAATATGCTAAATGTATCATGATTGAGAAACAAGATCTAATAGATTATCCCGTTTTTGAGACTGTGATAGCAATACTGGTCCAATTACATATAAAGTTATGAACTTAGAGATGACTTATTAAAACTTAGAGGGAATTTTAATTGGAAGACCATATAGCTTCCAAATCATTGAAGAGAAAACTAACCTCACAAAAATTAATCAATGCAGCTAAGATGGAGTAACGGAGACCGTATTTACCATCGTAGGATAGACCCCAATGTGGATAAAATCTATGAAGCAATGCTTTTTAAGCCATGTGAAAACGATCATCCACTAGGACCTCGTCCTGCCGCCTCCATACCCAGGCTGCTAGGCCTCCTACTGCCACTACCAAGGATGTCCACCAGGTGGCGACATTGCCCCCCTCTGCTCCTGCTGCAGAGCCAGTCCTGAGCAGCCCTGCTCCAGGTTTTGGCAGGCCGCTCCCAGAAGCGCGCTCGTGGGCCTTGCTCCCTTTTAGCCACCAGCAAAGGGATCGAGGATGAGCACTGAGCCTCCTTACTCATCGAAGATCTAGGAACCTATCTGATTTCTGAGCAGCCCTTTACCCTCGTCTGCCGTCAGGTACTCTCCACCCGACTTGCAGAGTCCGCGGCTTGGGCAGCCTGCACGCTGGCCCCGGCCCGTCAGAATCTCTTCCCCCCACCCCCACCCCACCCCACCCCCACCACCCCGGCCAAGAGGCCACGCGCTGTCGTGAGCAGGGCTCCAGGCCTCTGGAGCCGCGCCGCTTGGACTGCGTCCTGGCCCTGGGCTCGCGAGCTCCATGCCCTGGGCTGAGTCACTTAACATCTCTAAGCTAGTTTCCTCATCAGTACAATGAGGGCATAATCGGTATGGGGGGGAAAAAATCAGAATCTGGGGGGGACTACATTTCTGGTGATTGAAGATTATTTTCCGTTTGAATTATACAGTGAGGGACACCATACAATTTTTACTACTGCAGACTTCTGAAGGACAGCTTCTAGTATTCTTAAAACTAATGCATGCACGTACACACAAACACACGTGCACACACACTGACTCTGCTCCGCCTACATCCCCACGCGCACACACACGGAGTCATGGACCACACACACCCCCACAACATACACACAACCACACAGGTCCTCAGGCGCGCGCACACACACACGCAAAGTCACTGTCACGTGCCCCACACGTCCAGGCTCAACTTTAGAATTCCCAGACTCAGGGGAGTCCTGCAAAGAAAGCGACAGTGCGGGGAGAGCCGATTCCCAGTCTCTGACCGCCAGCCTGACCCTTTTCTTCCCAATGCTGGGTCCATCCCATGCCCCAAGGGGCCTTGGATGTGCACAGGGGGACACTCAGACCTCACATCCGGGCTCTGTCCGTAACCTCCATGCCAACAGCTGCCCGTTGGCCTCTCTGTGAGTCCTGGGATGCTGAACTCCGGGGAGAGCCGGTGCAGAAACTACAAGTGGGTCAGGGGCTGCTGGGGCAGGGCATTCGGGGTCCTGGGATTCCAGAGCACGGGGTGGAGCCAATGGGCGTGTCCCCTTGGCCCTGCTGACTCCACCCCGTAGAGGGCGTGGCCAGAGGGAGTGTCAGGGCCAGAGGGACCCTCTGTAGTTCAGGACCCAGGACAGCGCGGGGGTGTCGGGGGTGGGGGTTGGGGGGCCGCCCCTTGCCGTGCTCTAAGGGCAGAAGCCCTAAGGAAGGGCCGGAGGAGGCTGTAAGGTATCCTCACTGCCATCAATTAAAAAAACAAAAGCCCGCCGCAGGCGAGGGTGGGGAGGGTTTTGCTAGAACAAGGGAAGACGCTCGCAGAGGTCTGGCCGCAGAGGGCTGGGGGACTTGCCAGGCTGATGAGGAACCGAGAGGCCGTCGGCCTCTAAACTCCACACGAATTCCTCCGGGTGACCCTGAGATGCAGGGAGACACGGAAAGCACGGTAAACACAGGCCGGAAGCTCAGCAGCCTGTTGCTTGCTTCACCGTCCGTCTGGCGTCCCCTCTGCTAGCAAGCAGCCTTTACCGCATCACCCACGGCTGACCCGGCTCAGGATTCCAGCTGATTGTCCACGGGTGGCATCACTTGCTGGTGACACGAAGCAGGCACGTTAGCCACCTCCCAAACCCTGAGGCTCCTCCTGGGAGGAGCCTGCGGGCCCCGAGCCCAGCCTCTGCGCCACGATGCTCCTTAGTGCCGCTCCCGGTTCGCTGCCCCGGCCTCTAGCTCTGGCCGGAACCTCGCTGGATTGGCGATAAATGGCACCCATGCACCACGTGTAAGCTTGGGGTCCAGATGTGACCATGGCTCGTCTCTTCTTCCCATCGATTGGGGGATTGTTCGGGCTTCATGTCATCGTGTTGGCAGGAAGGCCAGCACCGCCCCCCTGAGACCTCCCTGAAGACACATAGAAACATAGGGCACAATGCAGCCCATCTCTTTGTTTTAAAACACCTTTACAGGGCCACGATTTCTGTTCCGTCAATTAGACACATCTCACGTGTAGTATTTGATCAATTTTCATACATGTCTACACCCAGAAAGCCATCGCCACAATCAAGAGAGCTAACATGTCCACCACTCCCCAAGACGGGCAATTTTCCGATTCCCATATTTACCCCTTCCCACCGCCGTCCCTCCCTGGTAACCATAAGTTTGTTTCTCTATGTCTGTGGCTCTATTTGTCTTTTGCAGTTAAGACCATTTCTGTCTTTTTTTCTTAGATTTCACATGGAAGTTGTGTCATGCGGCATTTTTCTCTCTTCTGGCTTACTTCACTCAGAAGGACTGTCTCTGTGTCCAACCATGTTGCCGCAAATGGCATGGTTCCATCCTTTTTCGCGGCTGTGTAGTATTCCGCGGCATAAAAAGACAACGACTTCTTTATCCAGTCACCAGTCGTTAGATGTTGGGGTTAGTTCCACGTCCTGGCTAATACAAATATGGCTGCTGTGAGCATTGAGGTGCATGGGACTTTTTGAGTTAGAGTTTTCTCTTGACATATCCCCAGGCGTGGGAAGGCTGGATCATCAGATAAGTCCATCTGTAGGTTTTTAAGGAACCTCCATCCCGTCTTCTCTAGTGACAATGCAGCCCGTCTTACTGAAGCAGAGCCATGCTCACAAAGTAACGGATATTCCTAGAGGCCAGACATGACGTGCATTCAGCTTGGCCTGTTCCAGAAGAAGAGGGCAGTCTGGCAGGGCTGGAGGAGAGTGACCAGGGGAGTGTGGGACAGGCAGGATTCACACCACGTGGGGACATGACAGGCTGGGATAAGGAGCCTGGGCTTCCAGTCATGCCTTGGTAAGCATGGGGCACTGGTTCCAGGACTCCCCACAGATGCCAAAATCCATGGATGCTGATGCCTCTTATACAAAATGACATAGGACTTTATTTTTTACATACAAACATACTTTTCTTCCACGTTGCTGTCGTTTTTACAATGTTGTGTCGAATTCCAGTCTAGAGCCCAATTTTCCACTTATGCATAAACATACCCATACAGTCATTGTCACATTCTCTTTCGCTGTGTCCTCCTGTGTACTTTAAATCATCTCTAGGTGACGCGCGGCATGCAAGGCAACGTGAATGCTATGTAAGCGGTTGCCGGTGTGTGGCAAGTTCAATTGTCGCTTTTCGAAACTTTCCGTTTTTTCCCGAATATTTTCAACCCACAGTTAGTTGAATCGGCTGGATCGGGAGCCCCTAGATACAGAGAACCCCCAAGCACTTCCCACCTCGGACATTTCCACTGGAAGCGCTGAAGGGGCCCAAAGAGAGGAGAAGAGCGCCCTCTAGCGGCTGCAAACGCTGAGGCATTCCTTCAGCCTATGCAGCGCGGGAGAGAAGGTTTCGGGCCGACTAGCGCAAAAGGAGGGCCCGCCTGGACAGGAAGGAGGAAGGACGACAGCGGAAGCCAGCTCGCACCCTACCTGGAGCTAGCTGGTTGCAGTGAGGGACGCCGAGGAACTGGGGACACGTCGCGTGGGGGGGGGGGGCAATCGTGGCGGCCAGGAGCAGGGTTCACACAGCTGGCACCCAGTTTGCACGATCAAAATGACAAGGAGAGGGGGTGGGCGAAGGGGCTGCCTCAGCACCGGGATCCTGACAAGGGCCATAGCGCCGCGACCTCAGCTAATGCGGCTCCCCTGCTAAGCCAGAAAAAGGAAACTGTGAGGCAAGATACTGCAGATTCCACCGCAGCCACACGGATGACTAGATCTCTAACCTGACAAAATGGAACCCTCGGAAACAGGAATCTTCCCTTTCTTCTACATTTTGACCTTGGGACAGGGAGCCACACTTCTCTGACGGGAACCGTCTTTACTCCGGCAGAGAGCTCAGTTTTCCAGGAATAAGTATGGAGAAAAAGTGTGCCGTGATGGTTCAGCAGTTCAAAGCGGAAGCCCGTCTTAGAAACGGGAAAAACCTGCTTCTCAATGAAGTCGAGTTATGGCACGAAGCAGGAGGAAGTTTAAGGAAATCTCTCTTAATATCCATTCACCAGACAAGACTAGCCAGTCCTAAAAAGGCAGCACTTTAAATCAAGGAAGTCTCTTGCTTCCTTTCTGGGGCGGGGTGGGGGCGGGGGGACATGAGAAACAATGCCGCATTTTAAAACAAGCCTTGGGGCCCTAGATACGGAGAGTGTTGTTGGGTGTTGAGGCTGAGAGGTGTTGCTGAGGAGAACGTAAAGCTGCGTATAGACTGGTATGGGTTCCAAGTCTACCGCTGGAAAAAAAGTAGCCAATCATGAGTCCATTTGATTGGGAAAGAAGTAAATAACTCAAAAATGGGAAAGACATGGGATTAAATAGCGGTAGCGAGCAATTAAATCCAAGATGTTTATACCTATATTTTCATTGTGAATGCAACAAACTGAAAGCAACTGTCTAAAAAGCAGTAACTGTAGCCCGCGCACGCGCACACACGCACACAATGGGGAACGGCAGAGAGGTAAAATATGCTAAATGTATCATGATTGAGAAACAAGATCTAATAGATTATCCCGTTTTTGAGACTGTGATAGCAATACTGGTCCAATTACATATAAAGTTATGAACTTAGAGATGACTTATTAAAACTTAGAGGGAATTTTAATTGGAAGACCATATAGCTTCCAAATCATTGAAGAGAAAACTAACCTCACAAAAATTAATCAATGCAGCTAAGATGGAGTAACGGAGACCGTATTTACCATCGTAGGATAGACCCCAATGTGGATAAAATCTATGAAGCAATGCTTTTTAAGCCATGTGAAAACGATCATCCACTAGGACCTCGTCCTGCCGCCTCCATACCCAGGCTGCTAGGCCTCCTACTGCCACTACCAAGGATGTCCACCAGGTGGCGACATTGCCCCCCTCTGCTCCTGCTGCAGAGCCAGTCCTGAGCAGCCCTGCTCCAGGTTTTGGCAGGCCGCTCCCAGAAGCGCGCTCGTGGGCCTTGCTCCCTTTTAGCCACCAGCAAAGGGATCGAGGATGAGCACTGAGCCTCCTTACTCATCGAAGATCTAGGAACCTATCTGATTTCTGAGCAGCCCTTTACCCTCGTCTGCCGTCAGGTACTCTCCACCCGACTTGCAGAGTCCGCGGCTTGGGCAGCCTGCACGCTGGCCCCAGCCCGTCAGAATCTCTTCCCCCCACCCCCACCCCACCCCACCCCCACCACCCCGGCCAAGAGGCCACGCGCTGTCGTGAGCAGGGCTCCAGGCCTCTGGAGCCGCGCCGCTTGGACTGCGTCCTGGCCCTGGGCTCGCGAGCTCCATGCCCTGGGCTGAGTCACTTAACATCTCTAAGCTAGTTTCCTCATCAGTACAATGAGGGCATAATCGGTATGGGGGGGAAAAAATCAGAATCTGGGGGGGACTACATTTCTGGTGATTGAAGATTATTTTCCGTTTGAATTATACAGTGAGGGACACCATACAATTTTTACTACTGCAGACTTCTGAAGGACAGCTTCTAGTATTCTTAAAACTAATGCATGCACGTACACACAAACACACGTGCACACACACTGACTCTGCTCCGCCTACATCCCCACGCGCACACACACGGAGTCATGGACCACACACACCCCCACAACATACACACAACCACACAGGTCCTCAGGCGCGCGCACACACACACGCAAAGTCACTGTCACGTGCCCCACACGTCCAGGCTCAACTTTAGAATTCCCAGACTCAGGGGAGTCCTGCAAAGAAAGCGACAGTGCGGGGAGAGCCGATTCCCAGTCTCTGACCGCCAGCCTGACCCTTTTCTTCCCAATGCTGGGTCCATCCCATGCCCCAAGGGGCCTTGGATGTGCACAGGGGGACACTCAGACCTCACATCCGGGCTCTGTCCGTAACCTCCATGCCAACAGCTGCCCGTTGGCCTCTCTGTGAGTCCTGGGATGCTGAACTCCGGGGAGAGCCGGTGCAGAAACTACAAGTGGGTCAGGGGCTGCTGGGGCAGGGCATTCGGGGTCCTGGGATTCCAGAGCACGGGGTGGAGCCAATGGGCGTGTCCCCTTGGCCCTGCTGACTCCACCCCGTAGAGGGCGTGGCCAGAGGGAGTGTCAGGGCCAGAGGGACCCTCTGTAGTTCAGGACCCAGGACAGCGCGGGGGTGTCGGGGGTGGGGGTTGGGGGGCCGCCCCTTGCCGTGCTCTAAGGGCAGAAGCCCTAAGGAAGGGCCGGAGGAGGCTGTAAGGTATCCTCACTGCCATCAATTAAAAAAACAAAAGCCCGCCGCAGGCGAGGGTGGGGAGGGTTTTGCTAGAACAAGGGAAGACGCTCGCAGAGGTCTGGCCGCAGAGGGCTGGGGGACTTGCCAGGCTGATGAGGAACCGAGAGGCCGTCGGCCTCTAAACTCCACACGAATTCCTCCGGGTGACCCTGAGATGCAGGGAGACACGGAAAGCACGGTAAACACAGGCCGGAAGCTCAGCAGCCTGTTGCTTGCTTCACCGTCCGTCTGGCGTCCCCTCTGCTAGCAAGCAGCCTTTACCGCATCACCCACGGCTGACCCGGCTCAGGATTCCAGCTGATTGTCCACGGGTGGCATCACTTGCTGGTGACACGAAGCAGGCACGTTAGCCACCTCCCAAACCCTGAGGCTCCTCCTGGGAGGAGCCTGCGGGCCCCGAGCCCAGCCTCTGCGCCACGATGCTCCTTAGTGCCGCTCCCGGTTCGCTGCCCCGGCCTCTAGCTCTGGCCGGAACCTCGCTGGATTGGCGATAAATGGCACCCATGCACCACGTGTAAGCTTGGGGTCCAGATGTGACCATGGCTCGTCTCTTCTTCCCATCGATTGGGGGATTGTTCGGGCTTCATGTCATCGTGTTGGCAGGAAGGCCAGCACCGCCCCCCTGAGACCTCCCTGAAGACACATAGAAACATAGGGCACAATGCAGCCCATCTCTTTGTTTTAAAACACCTTTACAGGGCCACGATTTCTGTTCCGTCAATTAGACACATCTCACGTGTAGTATTTGATCAATTTTCATACATGTCTACACCCAGAAAGCCATCGCCACAATCAAGAGAGCTAACATGTCCACCACTCCCCAAGACGGGCAATTTTCCGATTCCCATATTTACCCCTTCCCACCGCCGTCCCTCCCTGGTAACCATAAGTTTGTTTCTCTATGTCTGTGGCTCTATTTGTCTTTTGCAGTTAAGACCATTTCTGTCTTTTTTTCTTAGATTTCACATGGAAGTTGTGTCATGCGGCATTTTTCTCTCTTCTGGCTTACTTCACTCAGAAGGACTGTCTCTGTGTCCAACCATGTTGCCGCAAATGGCATGGTTCCATCCTTTTTCGCGGCTGTGTAGTATTCCGCGGCATAAAAAGACAACGACTTCTTTATCCAGTCACCAGTCGTTAGGTGTTGGGGTTAGTTCCACGTCCTGGCTAATACAAATAGGGCTGCTGTGAGCATTGAGGTGCATGGGACTTTTTGAGTTAGAGTCTTCTCTTGACATATCCCCAGGCGTGGGCAGGCTGGATCATCAGGTAAGTCCATTTGTAGGTTTTTAAGGAACCTCCATCCCGTCTTCTCTAGTGACAATGCAGCCCGTCTTACTGAAGCAGAGCCATGCTCACAAAGTAACGGCTATCCCTAGAGGTCAGACATGACGTGCATTCAGCTTGGCCTGTTCCAGAAGAAGAGGGCAGTCTGGCAGGGCTGGAGGAGAGTGACCAGGGGAGTGTGGGACAGGCAGGATTCACACCACGTGGGGACATGACAGGCTGGGATAAGGAGCCTGGGCTTCCAGTCATGCCTTGGTAAGCATGGGGCACTGGTTCCAGGACTCCCCACAGATGCCAACATCCATGGATGCTGATGCCTCTTATACAAAATGACATAGGACTTTATTTTTTACATACAAACATACTTTTCTTCCACGTTGCTGTCGTTTTTACAATGTTGTGTCGAATTCCAGTCTAGAGCCCAATTTTCCACTTATGCATAAACATACCCATACAGTCATTGTCACATTCTCTTTCGCTGTGTCCTCCTGTGTACTTTAAATCATCTCTAGGTGACGCGCGGCATGCAAGGCAACGTGAATGCTATGTAAGCGGTTGCCGGTGTGTGGCAAGTTCAATTGTCGCTTTTCGAAACTTTCCGTTTTTTGCCGAATATTTTCAACCCACAGTTAGTTGAATCGGCTGGATCGGGAGCCCCTAGATACAGAGAACCCCCAAGCACTTCCCACCTCGGACATTTCCACTGGAAGCGCTGAAGGGGCCCAAAGAGAGGAGAAGAGCGCCCTCTAGCGGCTGCAAACGCTGAGGCATTCCTTCAGCCTATGCAGCGCGGGAGAGAAGGTTTCGGGCCGACTAGCGCAAAAGGAGGGCCCGCCTGGACAGGAAGGAGGAAGGACGACAGCGGAAGCCAGCTCGCACCCTACCTGGAGCTAGCTGGTTGCAGTGAGGGACGCCGAGGAACTGGGGACACGTCGCGTGGGGGGGGGGGGCAATCGTGGCGGCCAGGAGCAGGGTTCACACAGCTGGCACCCAGTTTGCACGATCAAAATGACAAGGAGAGGGGGTGGGCGAAGGGGCTGCCTCAGCACCGGGATCCTGACAAGGGCCATAGCGCCGCGACCTCAGCTAATGCGGCTCCCCTGCTAAGCCAGAAAAAGGAAACTGTGAGGCAAGATACTGCAGATTCCACCGCAGCCACACGGATGACTAGATCTCTAACCTGACAAAATGGAACCCTCGGAAACAGGAATCTTCCCTTTCTTCTACATTTTGACCTTGGGACAGGGAGCCACACTTCTCTGACGGGAACCGTCTTTACTCCGGCAGAGAGCTCAGTTTTCCAGGAATAAGTATGGAGAAAAAGTGTGCCGTGATGGTTCAGCAGTTCAAAGCGGAAGCCCGTCTTAGAAACGGGAAAAACCTGCTTCTCAATGAAGTCGAGTTATGGCACGAAGCAGGAGGAAGTTTAAGGAAATCTCTCTTAATATCCATTCACCAGACAAGACTAGCCAGTCCTAAAAAGGCAGCACTTTAAATCAAGGAAGTCTCTTGCTTCCTTTCTGGGGCGGGGTGGGGGCGGGGGGACATGAGAAACAATGCCGCATTTTAAAACAAGCCTTGGGGCCCTAGATACGGAGAGTGTTGTTGGGTGTTGAGGCTGAGAGGTGTTGCTGAGGAGAACGTAAAGCTGCGTATAGACTGGTATGGGTTCCAAGTCTACCGCTGGAAAAAAAGTAGCCAATCATGAGTCCATTTGATTGGGAAAGAAGTAAATAACTCAAAAATGGGAAAGACATGGGATTAAATAGCGGTAGCGAGCAATTAAATCCAAGATGTTTATACCTATATTTTCATTGTGAATGCAACAAACTGAAAGCAACTGTCTAAAAAGCAGTAACTGTAGCCCGCGCACGCGCACACACGCACACAATGGGGAACGGCAGAGAGGTAAAATATGCTAAATGTATCATGATTGAGAAACAAGATCTAATAGATTATCCCGTTTTTGAGACTGTGATAGCAATACTGGTCCAATTACATATAAAGTTATGAACTTAGAGATGACTTATTAAAACTTAGAGGGAATTTTAATTGGAAGACCATATAGCTTCCAAATCATTGAAGAGAAAACTAACCTCACAAAAATTAATCAATGCAGCTAAGATGGAGTAACGGAGACCGTATTTACCATCGTAGGATAGACCCCAATGTGGATAAAATCTATGAAGCAATGCTTTTTAAGCCATGTGAAAACGATCATCCACTAGGACCTCGTCCTGCCGCCTCCATACCCAGGCTGCTAGGCCTCCTACTGCCACTACCAAGGATGTCCACCAGGTGGCGACATTGCCCCCCTCTGCTCCTGCTGCAGAGCCAGTCCTGAGCAGCCCTGCTCCAGGTTTTGGCAGGCCGCTCCCAGAAGCACGCTCGTGGGCCTTGCTCCCTTTTAGCCACCAGCAAAGGGATCGAGGATGAGCACTGAGCCTCCTTACTCATCGAAGATCTAGGAACCTATCTGATTTCTGAGCAGCCCTTTACCCTCGTCTGCCGTCAGGTACTCTCCACCCGACTTGCAGAGTCCGCGGCTTGGGCAGCCTGCACGCTGGCCCCGGCCCGTCAGAATCTCTTCCCCCCACCCCCACCCCACCCCACCCCCACCACCCCGGCCAAGAGGCCACGCGCGGTCGTGAGCAGGGCTCCAGGCCTCTGGAGCCGCGCCGCTTGGACTGCGTCCTGGCCCTGGGCTCGCGAGCTCCATGCCCTGGGCTGAGTCACTTAACATCTCTAAGCTAGTTTCCTCATCAGTACAATGAGGGCATAATCGGTATGGGGGGGAAAAAATCAGAATCTGGGGGGGACTACATTTCTGGTGACTGAAGATTATTTTCCGTTTGAATTATACAGTGAGGGACACCATACAATTTTTACTACTGCAGACTTCTGAAGGACAGCTTCTAGTATTCTTAAAACTAATGCATGCACGTACACACAAACACACGTGCACACACACTGACTCTGCTCCGCCTACATCCCCACGCGCACACACACGGAGTCATGGACCACACACACCCCCACAACATACACACAACCACACAGGTCCTCAGGCGCGCGCACACACACACGCAAAGTCACTGTCACGTGCCCCACACGTCCAGGCTCAACTTTAGAATTCCCAGACTCAGGGGAGTCCTGCAAAGAAAGCGACAGTGCGGGGAGAGCCGATTCCCAGTCTCTGACCGCCAGCCTGACCCTTTTCTTCCCAATGCTGGGTCCATCCCATGCCCCAAGGGGCCTTGGATGTGCACAGGGGGACACTCAGACCTCACATCCGGGCTCTGTCCGTAACCTCCATGCCAACAGCTGCCCGTTGGCCTCTCTGTGAGTCCTGGGATGCTGAACTCCGGGGAGAGCCGGTGCAGAAACTACAAGTGGGTCAGGGGCTGCTGGGGCAGGGCATTCGGGGTCCTGGGATTCCAGAGCACGGGGTGGAGCCAATGGGCGTGTCCCCTTGGCCCTGCTGACTCCACCCCGTAGAGGGCGTGGCCAGAGGGAGTGTCAGGGCCAGAGGGACCCTCTGTAGTTCAGGACCCAGGACAGCGCGGGGGTGTCGGGGGTGGGGGTTGGGGGGCCGCCCCTTGCCGTGCTCTAAGGGCAGAAGCCCTAAGGAAGGGCCGGAGGAGGCTGTAAGGTATCCTCACTGCCATCAATTAAAAAAACAAAAGCCCGCCGCAGGCGAGGGTGGGGAGGGTTTTGCTAGAACAAGGGAAGACGCTCGCAGAGGTCTGGCCGCAGAGGGCTGGGGGACTTGCCAGGCTGATGAGGAACCGAGAGGCCGTCGGCCTCTAAACTCCACACGAATTCCTCCGGGTGACCCTGAGATGCAGGGAGACACGGAAAGCACGGTAAACACAGGCCGGAAGCTCAGCAGCCTGTTGCTTGCTTCACCGTCCGTCTGGCGTCCCCTCTGCTAGCAAGCAGCCTTTACCGCATCACCCACGGCTGACCCGGCTCAGGATTCCAGCTGATTGTCCACGGGTGGCATCACTTGCTGGTGACACGAAGCAGGCACGTTAGCCACCTCCCAAACCCTGAGGCTCCTCCTGGGAGGAGCCTGCGGGCCCCGAGCCCAGCCTCTGCGCCACGATGCTCCTTAGTGCCGCTCCCGGTTCGCTGCCCCGGCCTCTAGCTCTGGCCGGAACCTCGCTGGATTGGCGATAAATGGCACCCATGCACCACGTGTAAGCTTGGGGTCCAGATGTGACCATGGCTCGTCTCTTCTTCCCATCGATTGGGGGATTGTTCGGGCTTCATGTCATCGTGTTGGCAGGAAGGCCAGCACCGCCCCCCTGAGACCTCCCTGAAGACACATAGAAACATAGGGCACAATGCAGCCCATCTCTTTGTTTTAAAACACCTTTACAGGGCCACGATTTCTGTTCCGTCAATTAGACACATCTCACGTGTAGTATTTGATCAATTTTCATACATGTCTACACCCAGAAAGCCATCGCCACAATCAAGAGAGCTAACATGTCCACCACTCCCCAAGACGGGCAATTTTCCGATTCCCATATTTACCCCTTCCCACCGCCGTCCCTCCCTGGTAACCATAAGTTTGTTTCTCTATGTCTGTGGCTCTATTTGTCTTTTGCAGTTAAGACCATTTCTGTCTTTTTTTCTTAGATTTCACATGGAAGTTGTGTCATGCGGCATTTTTCTCTCTTCTGGCTTACTTCACTCAGAAGGACTGTCTCTGTGTCCAACCATGTTGCCGCAAATGGCATGGTTCCATCCTTTTTCGCGGCTGTGTAGTATTCCGCGGCATAAAAAGACAACGACTTCTTTATCCAGTCACCAGTCGTTAGATGTTGGGGTTAGTTCCACGTCCTGGCTAATACAAATATGGCTGCTGTGAGCATTGAGGTGCATGGGACTTTTTGAGTTAGAGTTTTCTCTTGACATATCCCCAGGCGTGGGAAGGCTGGATCATCAGATAAGTCCATCTGTAGGTTTTTAAGGAACCTCCATCCCGTCTTCTCTAGTGACAATGCAGCCCGTCTTACTGAAGCAGAGCCATGCTCACAAAGTAACGGATATTCCTAGAGGCCAGACATGACGTGCATTCAGCTTGGCCTGTTCCAGAAGAAGAGGGCAGTCTGGCAGGGCTGGAGGAGAGTGACCAGGGGAGTGTGGGACAGGCAGGATTCACACCACGTGGGGACATGACAGGCTGGGATAAGGAGCCTGGGCTTCCAGTCATGCCTTGGTAAGCATGGGGCACTGGTTCCAGGACTCCCCACAGATGCCAAAATCCATGGATGCTGATGCCTCTTATACAAAATGACATAGGACTTTATTTTTTACATACAAACATACTTTTCTTCCACGTTGCTGTCGTTTTTACAATGTTGTGTCGAATTCCAGTCTAGAGCCCAATTTTCCACTTATGCATAAACATACCCATACAGTCATTGTCACATTCTCTTTCGCTGTGTCCTCCTGTGTACTTTAAATCATCTCTAGGTGACGCGCGGCATGCAAGGCAACGTGAATGCTATGTAAGCGGTTGCCGGTGTGTGGCAAGTTCAATTGTCGCTTTTCGAAACTTTCCGTTTTTTCCCGAATATTTTCAACCCACAGTTAGTTGAATCGGCTGGATCGGGAGCCCCTAGATACAGAGAACCCCCAAGCACTTCCCACCTCGGAAATTTCCACTGGAAGCGCTGAAGGGGCCCAAAGAGAGGAGAAGAGCGCCCTCTAGCGGCTGCAAACGCTGAGGCATTCCTTCAGCCTATGCAGCGCGGGAGAGAAGGTTTCGGGCCGACTAGCGCAAAAGGAGGGCCCGCCTGGACAGGAAGGAGGAAGGACGACAGCGGAAGCCAGCTCGCACCCTACCTGGAGCTAGCTGGTTGCAGTGAGGGACGCCGAGGAACTGGGGACACGTCGCGTGGGGGGGGGGGCAATCGTGGCGGCCAGGAGCAGGGTTCACACAGCTGGCACCCAGTTTGCACGATCAAAATGACAAGGAGAGGGGGTGGGCGAAGGGGCTGCCTCAGCACCGGGATCCTGACAAGGGCCATAGCGCCGCGACCTCAGCTAATGCGGCTCCCCTGCTAAGCCAGAAAAAGGAAACTGTGAGGCAAGATACTGCAGATTCCACCGCAGCCACACGGATGACTAGATCTCTAACCTGACAAAATGGAACCCTCGGAAACAGGAATCTTCCCTTTCTTCTACATTTTGACCTTGGGACAGGGAGCCACACTTCTCTGACGGGAACCGTCTTTACTCCGGCAGAGAGCTCAGTTTTCCAGGAATAAGTATGGAGAAAAAGTGTGCCGTGATGGTTTAGCAGTTCAAAGCGGAAGCCCGTCTTAGAAACGGGAAAAACATGCTTCTCAATGAAGTCGAGTTATGGCACGAAGCAGGAGGAAGTTTAAGGAAATCTCTCTTAATATCCATTCACCAGACAAGACTAGCCAGTCCTAAAAAGGCAGCACGTTAAATCAAGGAAGATTCTTGCTTCCTTTTTGGGGCGGGAGGGGGGCGGGGGGACATGAGAAACAATGCCGCATTTTAAAACAAGCCTTGGGGCCCTAGATACGGAGAGTGTTGTTGGGTGTTGAGGCTGAGAGGTGTTGCTGAGGAGAACATAAAGCTGCGTATAGACTGGTATGGGTTCCAAGTCTACCGCTGGAAAAAAATTAGCCAATCATGAGTCCATTTGATTGGGAAAGAAGTAAATAACTCAAAAATGGGAAAGACATGGGATTAAATAGCGGTAGCGAGCAATTAAATCCAAGATGTTTATACCTATATTTTCATTGCGAATGCAACAAACTGAAAGCAACTGTCTAAAAAGCAGTAACTGTAGCCCGCGCACGCGCACACACGCACACAATGGGGAACGGCAGAGAGGTAAAATATGCTAAATGTATCATGATTGAGAAACAAGATCTAATAGATTATCCCGTTTTTGAGACTGTTATAGCAATACTGGTCCAATTACATATAAAGTTATGAACTTAGAGATGACTTATTAAAACTTAGAGGGAATTTTAATTGGAAGACCATATAGCTTCCAAATCATTGAAGAGAAAACTAACCTCACAAAAATTAATCAATGCAGCTAAGATGGAGTAACGGAGACCGTATTTACCATCGTAGGATAGACCCCAATGTGGATAAAATCTATGAAGCAATGCTTTTTAAGCCATGTGAAAACGATCATCCACTAGGACCTCGTCCTGCCGCCTCCATACCCAGGCTGCTAGGCCTCCTACTGCCACTACCAAGGATGTCCACCAGGTGGCGACATTGCCCCCCTCTGCTCCTGCTGCAGAGCCAGTCCTGAGCAGCCCTGCTCCAGGTTTTGGCAGGCCGCTCCCAGAAGCGCGCTCGTGGGCCTTGCTCCCTTTTAGCCACCAGCAAAGGGATCGAGGATGAGCACTGAGCCTCCTTACTCATCGAAGATCTAGGAACCTATCTGATTTCTGAGCAGCCCTTTACCCTCGTCTGCCGTCAGGTACTCTCCACCCGACTTGCAGAGTCCGCGGCTTGGGCAGCCTGCACGCTGGCCCCGGCCCGTCAGAATCTCTTCCCCCCACCCCCACCCCACCCCACCCCCACCACCCCGGCCAAGAGGCCACGCGCGGTCGTGAGCAGGGCTCCAGGCCTCTGGAGCCGCGCCACTTGGACTGCGTCCTGGCCCTGGGCTCGCGAGCTCCATGCCCTGGGCTGAGTCACTTAACATCTCTAAGCTAGTTTCCTCATCAGTACAATGAGGGCATAATCGGTATGGGGGGGAAAAAATCAGAATCTGGGGGGGACTACATTTCTGGTGACTGAAGATTATTTTCCGTTTGAATTATACAGTGAGGGACACCATACAATTTTTACTACTGCAGACTTCTGAAGGACAGCTTCTAGTATTCTTAAAACTAATGCATGCACGTACACACAAACACACGTGCACACACACTGACTCTGCTCCGCCTACATCCCCACGCGCACACAAACGGAGTCATGGACACACACACCCCCACAACATACACACAACCACACAGGTCCTCAGGCGCGCGCACACACACACGCAAAGTCACTGTCACGTGCCCCACACGTCCAGGCTCAACTTTAGAATTCCCAGACTCAGGGGAGTCCTGCAAAGAAAGCGACAGTGCGGGGAGAGCCGATTCCCAGTCTCTGACCGCCAGCCTGACCCTTTTCTTCCCAATGCTGGGTCCATCCCATGCCCCAAGGGGCCTTGGATGTGCACAGGGGGACACTCAGACCTCACATCCGGGCTCTGTCCGTAACCTCCATGCCAACAGCTGCCCGTTGGCCTCTCTGTGAGCCCTGGGATGCTGAACTCCGGGGAGAGCCGGTGCAGAAACTACAAGTGGGTCAGGGGCTGCTGGGGCAGGGCATTCGGGGTCCTGGGATTCCAGAGCACGGGGTGGAGCCAATGGGCGTGTCCCCTTGGCCCTGCTGACTCCACCCCGTAGAGGGCGTGGCCAGAGGGAGTGTCAGGGCCAGAGGGACCCTCTGTAGTTCAGGACCCAGGACAGCGCGGGGGTGTCGGGGGTGGGGGTTGGGGGGCCGCCCCTTGCCGTGCTCTAAGGGCAGAAGCCCTAAGGAAGGGCCGGAGGAGGCTGTAAGGTATCCTCACTGCCATCAATTAACAAAACAAAAGCCCGTCGCAGGCGAGGGTGGGGAGGGTTTTGCTAGAACAAGGGAAGACGCTCACAGAGGTCTGGCCGCAGAGGGCTGGGGGGCTTGCCAGGCTGATGAGGAACCGAGAGGCCGTCGGCCTCTAAACTCCACACGAATTCCTCCGGGTGACCCTGAGATGCAGGGAGACACGGAAAGCACGGTAAACACAGGCCGGAAGCTCAGCAGCCTGTTGCTTGCTTCACCGTCCGTCTGGCGTCCCCTCTGCTAGCAAGCAGCCTTTACCGCATCACCCACGGCTGACCCGGCTCAGGATTCCAGCTGATTGTCCACGGGTGGCATCACTTGCTGGTGACACGAAGCAGGCACGTTAGCCACCTCCCAAACCCTGAGGCTCCTCCTGGGAGGAGCCTGCGGGCCCCGAGCCCAGCCTCTGCGCCACGATGCTCCTTAGTGCCGCTCCCGGTTCGCTGCCCCGGCCTCTAGCTCTGGCCGGAACCTCGCTGGATTGGCGATAAATGGCACCCATGCACCACGTGTAAGCTTGGGGTCCAGATGTGACCATGGCTCGTCTCTTCTTCCCATCGATTGGGGGATTGTTCGGGCTTCATGTCATCGTGTTGGCAGGAAGGCCAGCACCGCCCCCCTGAGACCTCCCTGAAGACACATAGAAACATAGGGCACAATGCAGCCCATCTCTTTGTTTTAAAACACCTTTACAGGGCCACGATTTCTGTTCCGTCAATTAGACACATCTCACGTGTAGTATTTGATCAATTTTCATACATGTCTACACCCAGAAAGCCATCGCCACAATCAAGAGAGCTAACATGTCCACCACTCCCCAAGACGGGCAATTTTCCGATTCCCATATTTACCCCTTCCCACCGCCGTCCCTCCCTGGTAACCATAAGTTTGTTTCTCTATGTCTGTGGCTCTATTTGTCTTTTGCAGTTAAGACCATTTCTGTCTTTTTTTCTTAGATTTCACATGGAAGTTGTGTCATGCGGCATTTTTCTCTCTTCTGGCTTACTTCACTCAGAAGGACTATCTCTGTGTCCAACCATGTTGCCGCAAATGGCATGGTTCCATCCTTTTTCACGGCTGTGTAGTATTCCGCGGCATAAAAAGACAACGACTTCTTTATCCAGTCACCAGTCGTTAGGTGTTGGGGTTAGTTCCACGTCCTGGCTAATACAAATAGGGCTGCTGTGAGCATTGAGGTGCATGGGACTTTTTGAGTTAGAGTCTTCTCTTGACATATCCCCAGGCGTGGGCAGGCTGGATCATCAGGTAAGTCCATTTGTAGGTTTTTAAGGAACCTCCATCCCGTCTTCTCTAGTGACAATGCAGCCCGTCTTACTGAAGCAGAGCCATGCTCACAAAGTAACGGCTATCCCTAGAGGTCAGACATGACGTGCATTCAGCTTGGCCTGTTCCAGAAGAAGAGGGCAGTCTGGCAGGGCTGGAGGAGAGTGACCAGGGGAGTGTGGGACAGGCAGGATTCACACCACGTGGGGACATGACAGGCTGGGATAAGGAGCCTGGGCTTCCAGTCATGCCTTGGTAAGCATGGGGCACTGGTTCCAGGACTCCCCACAGATGCCAACATCCATGGATGCTGATGCCTCTTATACAAAATGACATAGGACTTTATTTTTTACATACAAACGTATTTTTCTTCCACGTTGTTGTCGTTTTTACAATGTTGTGTCGAATTCCAGTCTAGAGCCCAATTTTCCACTTATGCATAAACATACCCATACAGTCATTGTCACATTCTCTTTCGCTGTGTCCTCCTGTGTACTTTAAATCATCTCTAGGTGACGCGCGGCATGCAAGGCAACGTGAATGCTATGTAAGCGGTTGCCGGTGTGTGGCAAGTTCAATTGTCGCTTTTCGAAACTTTCCGTTTTTTGCCGAATATTTTCAACCCACAGTTAGTTGAATCGGCTGGATCGGGAGCCCCTAGATACAGAGAACCCCCAAGCCCTTCCCACCTCGGAAATTTCCACTGGAAGCGCTGAAGGGGCCCAAAGAGAGGAGAAGAGCGCCCTCTAGCGGCTGCAAACGCTGAGGCATTCCTTCAGCCTATGCAGCGCGGGAGAGAAGGTTTCGGGCCGACTAGCGCAAAAGGAGGGCCCGCCTGGACAGGAAGGAGGAAGGACGACAGCGGAAGCCAGCTCGCACCCTTCCTGGAGCTAGCTGGTTGCAGTGAGGGACGCCGAGGAACTGGGGACACGTCGCGTGGGGATGGGGGGGCAATCGTGGCGGCCAGGAGCAGGGTTCACACAGCTGGCACCCAGTTTGCACGATCAAAATGACAAGGAGAGGGGGTGGGGGGAAGGGGCTGCCTCAGCACCGGGATCCTGACAAGGGCCATAGCGCCGCGACCTCAGCTAATGCGGCTCCCCTGCTAAGCCAGAAAAAGGAAACTGTGAGGCAAGATACTGCAGATTCCACCGCAGCCACACGGATGACTAGATCTCTAACCTGACAAAATGGAACCCTCGGAAACAGGAATCTTCCCTTTCTTCTACATTTTGACCTTGGGACAGGGAGCCACACTTCTCTGACGGGAACCGTCTTTACTCCGGCAGAGAGCTCAGTTTTCCAGGAATAAGTATGGAGAAAAAGTGTGCCGTGATGGTTCAGCAGTTCAAAGCGGAAGCCCGTCTTAGAAACGGGAAAAACCTGCTTCTCAATGAAGTCGAGTTATGGCACGAAGCAGGAGGAAGTTTAAGGAAATCTCTCTTAATATCCATTCACCAGACAAGACTAGCCAGTCCTAAAAAGGCAGCACTTTAAATCAAGGAAGTCTCTTGCTTCCTTTCTGGGGCGGGGTGGGGGCGGGGGGACATGAGAAACAATGCCGCATTTTAAAACAAGCCTTGGGGCCCTAGATACGGAGAGTGTTGTTGGGTGTTGAGGCTGAGAGGTGTTGCTGAGGAGAACGTAAAGCTGCGTATAGACTGGTATGGGTTCCAAGTCTACCGCTGGAAAAAAAGTAGCCATTCATGAGTCCATTTGATTGGGAAAGAAGTAAATAACTCAAAAATGGGAAAGACATGGGATTAAATAGCGGTAGCGAGCAATTAAATCCAAGATGTTTATACCTATATTTTCATTGTGAGTGCAACAAACTGAAAGCAACTGTCTAAAAAGCAGTAACTGTAGCCCGCGCACGCGCACACACGCACACAATGGGGAACGGCAGAGAGGTAAAATATGCTAAATGTATCATGATTGAGAAACAAGATCTAATAGATTATCCCGTTTTTGAGACTGTTATAGCAATACTGGTCCAATTACATATAAAGTTATGAACTTAGAGATGACTTATTAAAACTTAGAGGGAATTTTAATTGGAAGACCATATAGCTTCCAAATCATTGAAGAGAAAACTAACCTCACAAAAATTAATCAATGCAGCTAAGATGGAGTAACGGAGACCGTATTTACCATCGTAGGATAGACCCCAATGTGGATAAAATCTATGAAGCAATGCTTTTTAAGCCATGTGAAAACGATCATCCACTAGGACCTCGTCCTGCCGCCTCCATACCCAGGCTGCTAGGCCTCCTACTGCCACTACCAAGGATGTCCACCAGGTGGCGACATTGCCCCCCTCTGCTCCTGCTGCAGAGCCAGTCCTGAGCAGCCCTGCTCCAGGTTTTGGCAGGCCGCTCCCAGAAGCACGCTCGTGGGCCTTGCTCCCTTTTAGCCACCAGCAAAGGGATCGAGGATGAGCACTGAGCCTCCTTACTCATCGAAGATCTAGGAACCTATCTGATTTCTGAGCAGCCCTTTACCCTCGTCTGCCGTCAGGTACTCTCCACCCGACTTGCAGAGTCCGCGGCTTGGGCAGCCTGCACGCTGGCCCCGGCCCGTCAGAATCTCTTCCCCCCACCCCCACCCCACCCCACCCCCACCACCCCGGCCAAGAGGCCACGCGCGGTCGTGAGCAGGGCTCCAGGCCTCTGGAGCCGCGCCGCTTGGACTGCGTCCTGGCCCTGGGCTCGCGAGCTCCATGCCCTGGGCTGAGTCACTTAACATCTCTAAGCTAGTTTCCTCATCAGTACAATGAGGGCATAATCGGTATGGGGGGGAAAAAATCAGAATCTGGGGGGGACTACATTTCTGGTGACTGAAGATTATTTTCCGTTTGAATTATACAGTGAGGGACACCATACAATTTTTACTACTGCAGACTTCTGAAGGACAGCTTCTAGTATTCTTAAAACTAATGCATGCACGTACACACAAACACACGTGCACACACACTGACTCTGCTCCGCCTACATCCCCACGCGCACACAAACGGAGTCATGGACACACACACCCCCACAACATACACACAACCACACAGGTCCTCAGGCGCGCGCACACACACACGCAAAGTCACTGTCACGTGCCCCACACGTCCAGGCTCAACTTTAGAATTCCCAGACTCAGGGGAGTCCTGCAAAGAAAGCGACAGTGCGGGGAGAGCCGATTCCCAGTCTCTGACCGCCAGCCTGACCCTTTTCTTCCCAATGCTGGGTCCATCCCATGCCCCAAGGGGCCTTGGATGTGCACAGGGGGACACTCAGACCTCACATCCGGGCTCTGTCCGTAACCTCCATGCCAACAGCTGCCCGTTGGCCTCTCTGTGAGCCCTGGGATGCTGAACTCCGGGGAGAGCCGGTGCAGAAACTACAAGTGGGTCAGGGGCTGCTGGGGCAGGGCATTCGGGGTCCTGGGATTCCAGAGCACGGGGTGGAGCCAATGGGCGTGTCCCCTTGGCCCTGCTGACTCCACCCCGTAGAGGGCGTGGCCAGAGGGAGTGTCAGGGCCAGAGGGACCCTCTGTAGTTCAGGACCCAGGACAGCGCGGGGGTGTCGGGGGTGGGGGTTGGGGGGCCGCCCCTTGCCGTGCTCTAAGGGCAGAAGCCCTAAGGAAGGGCCGGAGGAGGCTGTAAGGTATCCTCACTGCCATCAATTAACAAAACAAAAGCCCGTCGCAGGCGAGGGTGGGGAGGGTTTTGCTAGAACAAGGGAAGACGCTCACAGAGGTCTGGCCGCAGAGGGCTGGGGGGCTTGCCAGGCTGATGAGGAACCGAGAGGCCGTCGGCCTCTAAACTCCACACGAATTCCTCCGGGTGACCCTGAGATGCAGGGAGACACGGAAAGCACGGTAAACACAGGCCGGAAGCTCAGCAGCCTGTTGCTTGCTTCACCGTCCGTCTGGCGTCCCCTCTGCTAGCAAGCAGCCTTTACCGCATCACCCACGGCTGACCCGGCTCAGGATTCCAGCTGATTGTCCACGGGTGGCATCACTTGCTGGTGACACGAAGCAGGCACGTTAGCCACCTCCCAAACCCTGAGGCTCCTCCTGGGAGGAGCCTGCGGGCCCCGAGCCCAGCCTCTGCGCCACGATGCTCCTTAGTGCCGCTCCCGGTTCGCTGCCCCGGCCTCTAGCTCTGGCCGGAACCTCGCTGGATTGGCGATAAATGGCACCCATGCACCACGTGTAAGCTTGGGGTCCAGATGTGACCATGGCTCGTCTCTTCTTCCCATCGATTGGGGGATTGTTCGGGCTTCATGTCATCGTGTTGGCAGGAAGGCCAGCACCGCCCCCCTGAGACCTCCCTGAAGACACATAGAAACATAGGGCACAATGCAGCCCATCTCTTTGTTTTAAAACACCTTTACAGGGCCACGATTTCTGTTCCGTCAATTAGACACATCTCACGTGTAGTATTTGATCAATTTTCATACATGTCTACACCCAGAAAGCCATCGCCACAATCAAGAGAGCTAACATGTCCACCACTCCCCAAGACGGGCAATTTTCCGATTCCCATATTTACCCCTTCCCACCGCCGTCCCTCCCTGGTAACCATAAGTTTGTTTCTCTATGTCTGTGGCTCTATTTGTCTTTTGCAGTTAAGACCATTTCTGTCTTTTTTTCTTAGATTTCACATGGAAGTTGTGTCATGCGGCATTTTTCTCTCTTCTGGCTTACTTCACTCAGAAGGACTATCTCTGTGTCCAACCATGTTGCCGCAAATGGCATGGTTCCATCCTTTTTCACGGCTGTGTAGTATTCCGCGGCATAAAAAGACAACGACTTCTTTATCCAGTCACCAGTCGTTAGGTGTTGGGGTTAGTTCCACGTCCTGGCTAATACAAATAGGGCTGCTGTGAGCATTGAGGTGCATGGGACTTTTTGAGTTAGAGTCTTCTCTTGACATATCCCCAGGCGTGGGCAGGCTGGATCATCAGGTAAGTCCATTTGTAGGTTTTTAAGGAACCTCCATCCCGTCTTCTCTAGTGACAATGCAGCCCGTCTTACTGAAGCAGAGCCATGCTCACAAAGTAACGGCTATCCCTAGAGGTCAGACATGACGTGCATTCAGCTTGGCCTGTTCCAGAAGAAGAGGGCAGTCTGGCAGGGCTGGAGGAGAGTGACCAGGGGAGTGTGGGACAGGCAGGATTCACACCACGTGGGGACATGACAGGCTGGGATAAGGAGCCTGGGCTTCCAGTCATGCCTTGGTAAGCATGGGGCACTGGTTCCAGGACTCCCCACAGATGCCAACATCCATGGATGCTGATGCCTCTTATACAAAATGACATAGGACTTTATTTTTTACATACAAACGTATTTTTCTTCCACGTTGTTGTCGTTTTTACAATGTTGTGTCGAATTCCAGTCTAGAGCCCAATTTTCCACTTATGCATAAACATACCCATACAGTCATTGTCACATTCTCTTTCGCTGTGTCCTCCTGTGTACTTTAAATCATCTCTAGGTGACGCGCGGCATGCAAGGCAACGTGAATGCTATGTAAGCGGTTGCCGGTGTGTGGCAAGTTCAATTGTCGCTTTTCGAAACTTTCCGTTTTTTCCCGAATATTTTCAACCCACAGTTAGTTGAATCGGCTGGATCGGGAGCCCCTAGATACAGAGAACCCCCAAGCCCTTCCCACCTCGGAAATTTCCACTGGAAGCGCTGAAGGGGCCCAAAGAGAGGAGAAGAGCGCCCTCTAGCGGCTGCAAACGCTGAGGCATTCCTTCAGCCTATGCAGCGCGGGAGAGAAGGTTTCGGGCCGACTAGCGCAAAAGGAGGGCCCGCCTGGACAGGAAGGAGGAAGGACGACAGCGGAAGCCAGCTCGCACCCTTCCTGGAGCTAGCTGGTTGCAGTGAGGGACGCCGAGGAACTGGGGACACGTCGCGTGGGGATGGGGGGGCAATCGTGGCGGCCAGGAGCAGGGTTCACACAGCTGGCACCCAGTTTGCACGATCAAAATGACAAGGAGAGGGGGTGGGGGGAAGGGGCTGCCTCAGCACCGGGATCCTGACAAGGGCCATAGCGCCGCGACCTCAGCTAATGCGGCTCCCCTGCTAAGCCAGAAAAAGGAAACTGTGAGGCAAGATACTGCAGATTCCACCGCAGCCACACGGATGACTAGATCTCTAACCTGACAAAATGGGACCCTCGGAAACAGGAATCTTCCCTTTCTTCTACATTTTGACCTTGGGACAGGGAGCCACACTTCTCTGACGGGAACCGTCTTTACTCCGGCAGAGAGCTCAGTTTTCCAGGAATAAGTATGGAGAAAAAGTGTGCCGTGATGGTTCAGCAGTTCAAAGCGGAAGCCCGTCTTAGAAACGGGAAAAACCTGCTTCTCAATGAAGTCGAGTTATGGCACGAAGCAGGAGGAAGTTTAAGGAAATCTCTCTTAATATCCATTCACCAGACAAGACTAGCCAGTCCTAAAAAGGCAGCACTTTAAATCAAGGAAGTCTCTTGCTTCCTTTCTGGGGCGGGGTGGGGGCGGGGGGACATGAGAAACAATGCCGCATTTTAAAACAAGCCTTGGGGCCCTAGATACGGAGAGTGTTGTTGGGTGTTGAGGCTGAGAGGTGTTGCTGAGGAGAACGTAAAGCTGCGTATAGACTGGTATGGGTTCCAAGTCTACCGCTGGAAAAAAAGTAGCCATTCATGAGTCCATTTGATTGGGAAAGAAGTAAATAACTCAAAAATGGGAAAGACATGGGATTAAATAGCGGTAGCGAGCAATTAAATCCAAGATGTTTATACCTATATTTTCATTGTGAGTGCAACAAACTGAAAGCAACTGTCTAAAAAGCAGTAACTGTAGCCCGCGCACGCGCACACACGCACACAATGGGGAACGGCAGAGAGGTAAAATATGCTAAATGTATCATGATTGAGAAACAAGATCTAATAGATTATCCCGTTTTTGAGACTGTTATAGCAATACTGGTCCAATTACATATAAAGTTATGAACTTAGAGATGACTTATTAAAACTTAGAGGGAATTTTAATTGGAAGACCATATAGCTTCCAAATCATTGAAGAGAAAACTAACCTCACAAAAATTAATCAATGCAGCTAAGATGGAGTAACGGAGACCGTATTTACCATCGTAGGATAGACCCCAATGTGGATAAAATCTATGAAGCAATGCTTTTTAAGCCATGTGAAAACGATCATCCACTAGGACCTCGTCCTGCCGCCTCCATACCCAGGCTGCTAGGCCTCCTACTGCCACTACCAAGGATGTCCACCAGGTGGCGACATTGCCCCCCTCTGCTCCTGCTGCAGAGCCAGTCCTGAGCAGCCCTGCTCCAGGTTTTGGCAGGCCGCTCCCAGAAGCACGCTCGTGGGCCTTGCTCCCTTTTAGCCACCAGCAAAGGGATCGAGGATGAGCACTGAGCCTCCTTACTCATCGAAGATCTAGGAACCTATCTGATTTCTGAGCAGCCCTTTACCCTCGTCTGCCGTCAGGTACTCTCCACCCGACTTGCAGAGTCCGCGGCTTGGGCAGCCTGCACGCTGGCCCCGGCCCGTCAGAATCTCTTCCCCCCACCCCCACCCCACCCCACCCCCACCACCCCGGCCAAGAGGCCACGCGCGGTCGTGAGCAGGGCTCCAGGCCTCTGGAGCCGCGCCGCTTGGACTGCGTCCTGGCCCTGGGCTCGCGAGCTCCATGCCCTGGGCTGAGTCACTTAACATCTCTAAGCTAGTTTCCTCATCAGTACAATGAGGGCATAATCGGTATGGGGGGGAAAAAATCAGAATCTGGGGGGGACTACATTTCTGGTGACTGAAGATTATTTTCCGTTTGAATTATACAGTGAGGGACACCATACAATTTTTACTACTGCAGACTTCTGAAGGACAGCTTCTAGTATTCTTAAAACTAATGCATGCACGTACACACAAACACACGTGCACACACACTGACTCTGCTCCGCCTACATCCCCACGCGCACACACACGGAGTCATGGACCACACACACCCCCACAACATACACACAACCACACAGGTCCTCAGGCGCGCGCACACACACACGCAAAGTCACTGTCACGTGCCCCACACGTCCAGGCTCAACTTTAGAATTCCCAGACTCAGGGGAGTCCTGCAAAGAAAGCGACAGTGCGGGGAGAGCCGATTCCCAGTCTCTGACCGCCAGCCTGACCCTTTTCTTCCCAATGCTGGGTCCATCCCATGCCCCAAGGGGCCTTGGATGTGCACAGGGGGACACTCAGACCTCACATCCGGGCTCTGTCCGTAACCTCCATGCCAACAGCTGCCCGTTGGCCTCTCTGTGAGTCCTGGGATGCTGAACTCCGGGGAGAGCCGGTGCAGAAACTACAAGTGGGTCAGGGGCTGCTGGGGCAGGGCATTCGGGGTCCTGGGATTCCAGAGCACGGGGTGGAGCCAATGGGCGTGTCCCCTTGGCCCTGCTGACTCCACCCCGTAGAGGGCGTGGCCAGAGGGCGTGTCAGGGCCAGAGGGACCCTCTGTAGTTCAGGACCCAGGACAGCGCGGGGGTGTCGGGGGTGGGGGTTGGGGGGCCGCCCCTTGCCGTGCTCTAAGGGCAGAAGCCCTAAGGAAGGGCCGGAGGAGGCTGTAAGGTATCCTCACTGCCATCCATTAACAAAACAAAAGCCCGCCGCAGGCGAGGGTGGGGAGGGTTTTGCTAGAACAAGGGAAGACGCACGCAGAGGTCTGGCCGCAGAGGGCTGGGGGGCTTGCCAGGCTGATGAGGAACCGAGAGGCCGTCGGCCTCTAAACTCCACACGAATTCCTCCGGGTGACCCTGAGATGCAGGGAGACACGGAAAGCACGGTAAACACAGGCCGGAAGCTCAGCAGCCTGTTGCTTGCTTCACCGTCCGTCTGGCGTCCCCTCTGCTAGCAAGCAGCCTTTACCGCATCACCCACGGCTGACCCGGCTCAGGATTCCAGCTGATTGTCCACGGGTGGCATCACTTGCTGGTGACACGAAGCAGGCACGTTAGCCACCTCCCAAACCCTGAGGCTCCTCCTGGGAGGAGCCTGCGGGCCCCGAGCCCAGCCTCTGCGCCACGATGCTCCTTAGTGCCGCTCCCGGTTCGCTGCCCCGGCCTCTAGCTCTGGCCGGAACCTCGCTGGATTGGCGATAAATGGCACCCATGCACCACGGGTAAGCTTGGGGTCCAGATGTGACCATGGCTCGTCTCTTCTTCCCATCGATTGGGGGATTGTTCGGGCTTCATGTCATCGTGTTGGCAGGAAGGCCAGCACCGCCCCCCTGAGACCTCCCTGAAGACACATAGAAACATAGGGCACAATGCAGCCCATCTCTTTGTTTTAAAACACCTTTACAGGGCCACGATTTCTGTTCCGTCAATTAGACACATCTCACGTGTAGTATTTGATCAATTTTCATACATGTCTACACCCAGAAAGCCATCGCCACAATCAAGAGAGCTAACATGTCCACCACTCCCCAAGACGGGCAATTTTCCGATTCCCATATTTACCCCTTCCCACCGCCGTCCCTCCCTGGTAACCATAAGTTTGTTTCTCTATGTCTGTGGCTCTATTTGTCTTTTGCAGTTAAGACCATTTCTGTCTTTTTTTCTTAGATTTCACATGGAAGTTGTGTCATGCGGCATTTTTCTCTCTTCTGGCTTACTTCACTCAGAAGGACTATCTCTGTGTCCAACCATGTTGCCGCAAATGGCATGGTTCCATCCTTTTTCACGGCTGTGTAGTATTCCGCGGCATAAAAAGACAACGACTTCTTTATCCAGTCACCAGTCGTTAGGTGTTGGGGTTAGTTCCACGTCCTGGCTAATACAAATAGGGCTGCTGTGAGCATTGAGGTGCATGGGACTTTTTGAGTTAGAGTCTTCTCTTGACATATCCCCAGGCGTGGGCAGGCTGGATCATCAGGTAAGTCCATTTGTAGGTTTTTAAGGAACCTCCATCCCGTCTTCTCTAGTGACAATGCAGCCCGTCTTACTGAAGCAGAGCCATGCTCACAAAGTAACGGCTATTCCTTGAGGTCAGACATGACGTGCATTCAGCTTGGCCTGTTCCAGAAGAAGAGGGCAGTCTGGCAGGGCTGGAGGAGAGTGACCAGGGGAGTGTGGGACAGGCAGGATTCACACCACGTGGGGACATGACAGGCTGGGATAAGGAGCCTGGGCTTCCAGTCATGCCTTGGTAAGCATGGGGCACTGGTTCCAGGACTCCCCACAGATGCCAACATCCATGGATGCTGATGCCTCTTATACAAAATGACATAGGACTTTATTTTTTACATACAAACGTATTTTTCTTCCACGTTGTTGTCGTTTTTACAATGTTGTGTCGAATTCCAGTCTAGAGCACAATTTTCCACTTATGCATAAACATACCCATACAGTCATTGTCACATTCTCTTTCGCTGTGTCCTCCTGTGTACTTTAAATCATCTCTAGGTGACGCGCGGCATGCAAGGCAACGTGAATGCTATGTAAGCGGTTGCCGGTGTGTGGCAAGTTCAATTGTCGCTTTTCGAAACTTTCCGTTTTTTCCCGAATATTTTCAACCCACAGTTAGTTGAATCGGCTGGATCGGGAGCCCCTAGATACAGAGAACCCCCAAGCCCTTCCCACCTCGGAAATTTCCACTGGAAGCGCTGAAGGGGCCCAAAGAGAGGAGAAGAGCGCCCTCTAGCGGCTGCAAACGCTGAGACATTCCTTCAGCCTATGCAGCGCGGGAGAGAAGGTTTCGGGCCGACTAGCGCAAAAGGAGGGCCCGCCTGGACAGGAAGGAGGAAGGACGACAGCGGAAGCCAGCTCGCACCCTTCCTGGAGCTAGCTGGTTGCAGTGAGGGACGCCGAGGAACTGGGGACACGTCGCGTGGGGATGGGGGGGGCAATCGTGGCGGCCAGGAGCAGGGTTCACACAGCTGGCACCCAGTTTGCACGATCAAAATGACAAGGAGAGGGGGTGGGGGGAAGGGGCTGCCTCAGCACCGGGATCCTGACAAGGGCCATAGCGCCGCGACCTCAGCTAATGCGGCTCCCCTGCTAAGCCAGAAAAAGGAAACTGTGAGGCAAGATACTGCAGATTCCACCGCAGCCACACGGATGACTAGATCTCTAACCTGACAAAATGGGACCCTCGGAAACAGGAATCTTCCCTTTCTTCTACATTTTGACCTTGGGACAGGGAGCCACACTTCTCTGACGGGAACCGTCTTTACTCCGGCAGAGAGCTCAGTTTTCCAGGAATAAGTATGGAGAAAAAGTGTGCCGTGATGGTTCAGCAGTTCAAAGCGGAAGCCCGTCTTAGAAACGGGAAAAACCTGCTTCTCAATGAAGTCGAGTTATGGCACGAAGCAGGAGGAAGTTTAAGGAAATCTCTCTTAATATCCATTCACCAGACAAGACTAGCCAGTCCTAAAAAGGCAGCACTTTAAATCAAGGAAGTCTCTTGCTTCCTTTCTGGGGCGGGGTGGGGGCGGGGGGACATGAGAAACAATGCCGCATTTTAAAACAAGCCTTGGGGCCCTAGATACGGAGAGTGTTGTTGGGTGTTGAGGCTGAGAGGTGTTGCTGAGGAGAACGTAAAGCTGCGTATAGACTGGTATGGGTTCCAAGTCTACCGCTGGAAAAAAAGTAGCCATTCATGAGTCCATTTGATTGGGAAAGAAGTAAATAACTCAAAAATGGGAAAGACATGGGATTAAATAGCGGTAGCGAGCAATTAAATCCAAGATGTTTATACCTATATTTTCATTGTGAGTGCAACAAACTGAAAGCAACTGTCTAAAAAGCAGTAACTGTAGCCCGCGCACGCGCACACACGCACACAATGGGGAACGGCAGAGAGGTAAAATATGCTAAATGTATCATGATTGAGAAACAAGATCTAATAGATTATCCCGTTTTTGAGACTGTTATAGCAATACTGGTCCAATTACATATAAAGTTATGAACTTAGAGATGACTTATTAAAACTTAGATGGAATTTTAATTGGAAGACCATATAGCTTCCAAATCATTGAAGAGAAAACTAACCTCACAAAAATTAATCAATGCAGCTAAGATGGAGTAACGGAGACCGTATTTACCATCGTAGGATAGACCCCAATGTGGATAAAATCTATGAAGCAATGCTTTTTAAGCCATGTGAAAACGATCATCCACTAGGACCTCGTCCTGCCGCCTCCATACCCAGGCTGCTAGGCCTCCTACTGCCACTACCAAGGATGTCCACCAGGTGGCGACATTGCCCCCCTCTGCTCCTGCTGCAGAGCCAGTCCTGAGCAGCCCTGCTCCAGGTTTTGGCAGGCCGCTCCCAGAAGCACGCTCGTGGGCCTTGCTCCCTTTTAGCCACCAGCAAAGGGATCGAGGATGAGCACTGAGCCTCCTTACTCATCGAAGATCTAGGAACCTATCTGATTTCTGAGCAGCCCTTTACCCTCGTCTGCCGTCAGGTACTCTCCACCCGACTTGCAGAGTCCGCGGCTTGGGCAGCCTGCACGCTGGCCCCGGCCCGTCAGAATCTCTTCCCCCCACCCCCACCCCACCCCACCCCCACCACCCCGGCCAAGAGGCCACGCGCGGTCGTGAGCAGGGCTCCAGGCCTCTGGAGCCGCGCCGCTTGGACTGCGTCCTGGCCCTGGGCTCGCGAGCTCCATGCCCTGGGCTGAGTCACTTAACATCTCTAAGCTAGTTTCCTCATCAGTACAATGAGGGCATAATCGGTATGGGGGGGAAAAAATCAGAATCTGGGGGGGACTACATTTCTGGTGACTGAAGATTATTTTCCGTTTGAATTATACAGTGAGGGACACCATACAATTTTTACTACTGCAGACTTCTGAAGGACAGCTTCTAGTATTCTTAAAACTAATGCATGCACGTACACACAAACACACGTGCACACACACTGACTCTGCTCCGCCTACATCCCCACGCGCACACACACGGAGTCATGGACCACACACACCCCCACAACATACACACAACCACACAGGTCCTCAGGCGCGCGCACACACACACGCAAAGTCACTGTCACGTGCCCCACACGTCCAGGCTCAACTTTAGAATTCCCAGACTCAGGGGAGTCCTGCAAAGAAAGCGACAGTGCGGGGAGAGCCGATTCCCAGTCTCTGACCGCCAGCCTGACCCTTTTCTTCCCAATGCTGGGTCCATCCCATGCCCCAAGGGGCCTTGGATGTGCACAGGGGGACACTCAGACCTCACATCCGGGCTCTGTCCGTAACCTCCATGCCAACAGCTGCCCGTTGGCCTCTCTGTGAGTCCTGGGATGCTGAACTCCGGGGAGAGCCGGTGCAGAAACTACAAGTGGGTCAGGGGCTGCTGGGGCAGGGCATTCGGGGTCCTGGGATTCCAGAGCACGGGGTGGAGCCAATGGGCGTGTCCCCTTGGCCCTGCTGACTCCACCCCGTAGAGGGCGTGGCCAGAGGGCGTGTCAGGGCCAGAGGGACCCTCTGTAGTTCAGGACCCAGGACAGCGCGGGGGTGTCGGGGGTGGGGGTTGGGGGGCCGCCCCTTGCCGTGCTCTAAGGGCAGAAGCCCTAAGGAAGGGCCGGAGGAGGCTGTAAGGTATCCTCACTGCCATCCATTAACAAAACAAAAGCCCGCCGCAGGCGAGGGTGGGGAGGGTTTTGCTAGAACAAGGGAAGACGCACGCAGAGGTCTGGCCGCAGAGGGCTGGGGGGCTTGCCAGGCTGATGAGGAACCGAGAGGCCGTCGGCCTCTAAACTCCACACGAATTCCTCCGGGTGACCCTGAGATGCAGGGAGACACGGAAAGCACGGTAAACACAGGCCGGAAGCTCAGCAGCCTGTTGCTTGCTTCACCGTCCGTCTGGCGTCCCCTCTGCTAGCAAGCAGCCTTTACCGCATCACCCACGGCTGACCCGGCTCAGGATTCCAGCTGATTGTCCACGGGTGGCATCACTTGCTGGTGACACGAAGCAGGCACGTTAGCCACCTCCCAAACCCTGAGGCTCCTCCTGGGAGGAGCCTGCGGGCCCCGAGCCCAGCCTCTGCGCCACGATGCTCCTTAGTGCCGCTCCCGGTTCGCTGCCCCGGCCTCTAGCTCTGGCCGGAACCTCGCTGGATTGGCGATAAATGGCACCCATGCACCACGGGTAAGCTTGGGGTCCAGATGTGACCATGGCTCGTCTCTTCTTCCCATCGATTGGGGGATTGTTCGGGCTTCATGTCATCGTGTTGGCAGGAAGGCCAGCACCGCCCCCCTGAGACCTCCCTGAAGACACATAGAAACATAGGGCACAATGCAGCCCATCTCTTTGTTTTAAAACACCTTTACAGGGCCACGATTTCTGTTCCGTCAATTAGACACATCTCACGTGTAGTATTTGATCAATTTTCATACATGTCTACACCCAGAAAGCCATCGCCACAATCAAGAGAGCTAACATGTCCACCACTCCCCAAGACGGGCAATTTTCCGATTCCCATATTTACCCCTTCCCACCGCCGTCCCTCCCTGGTAACCATAAGTTTGTTTCTCTATGTCTGTGGCTCTATTTGTCTTTTGCAGTTAAGACCATTTCTGTCTTTTTTTCTTAGATTTCACATGGAAGTTGTGTCATGCGGCATTTTTCTCTCTTCTGGCTTACTTCACTCAGAAGGACTATCTCTGTGTCCAACCATGTTGCCGCAAATGGCATGGTTCCATCCTTTTTCACGGCTGTGTAGTATTCCGCGGCATAAAAAGACAACGACTTCTTTATCCAGTCACCAGTCGTTAGGTGTTGGGGTTAGTTCCACGTCCTGGCTAATACAAATAGGGCTGCTGTGAGCATTGAGGTGCATGGGACTTTTTGAGTTAGAGTCTTCTCTTGACATATCCCCAGGCGTGGGCAGGCTGGATCATCAGGTAAGTCCATTTGTAGGTTTTTAAGGAACCTCCATCCCGTCTTCTCTAGTGACAATGCAGCCCGTCTTACTGAAGCAGAGCCATGCTCACAAAGTAACGGCTATCCCTAGAGGTCAGACATGACGTGCATTCAGCTTGGCCTGTTCCAGAAGAAGAGGGCAGTCTGGCAGGGCTGGAGGAGAGTGACCAGGGGAGTGTGGGACAGGCAGGATTCACACCACGTGGGGACATGACAGGCTGGGATAAGGAGCCTGGGCTTCCAGTCATGCCTTGGTAAGCATGGGGCACTGGTTCCAGGACTCCCCACAGATGCCAACATCCATGGATGCTGATGCCTCTTATACAAAATGACATAGGACTTTATTTTTTACATACAAACGTATTTTTCTTCCACGTTGTTGTCGTTTTTACAATGTTGTGTCGAATTCCAGTCTAGAGCACAATTTTCCACTTATGCATAAACATACCCATACAGTCATTGTCACATTCTCTTTCGCTGTGTCCTCCTGTGTACTTTAAATCATCTCTAGGTGACGCGCGGCATGCAAGGCAACGTGAATGCTATGTAAGCGGTTGCCGGTGTGTGGCAAGTTCAATTGTCGCTTTTCGAAACTTTCCGTTTTTTCCCGAATATTTTCAACCCACAGTTAGTTGAATCGGCTGGATCGGGAGCCCCTAGATACAGAGAACCCCCAAGCCCTTCCCACCTCGGAAATTTCCACTGGAAGCGCTGAAGGGGCCCAAAGAGAGGAGAAGAGCGCCCTCTAGCGGCTGCAAACGCTGAGGCATTCCTTCAGCCTATGCAGCGCGGGAGAGAAGGTTTCGGGCCGACTAGCGCAAAAGGAGGGCCCGCCTGGACAGGAAGGAGGAAGGACGACAGCGGAAGCCAGCTCGCACCCTTCCTGGAGCTAGCTGGTTGCAGTGAGGGACGCCGAGGAACTGGGGACACGTCGCGTGGGGACGGGGGGGGCAATCGTGGCGGCCAGGAGCAGGGTTCACACAGCTGGCACCCAGTTTGCACGATCAAAATGACAAGGAGAGGGGGTGGGGGGAAGGGGCTGCCTCAGCACCGGGATCCTGACAAGGGCCATAGCGCCGCGACCTCAGCTAATGCGGCTCCCCTGCTAAGCCAGAAAAAGGAAACTGTGAGGCAAGATACTGCAGATTCCACCGCAGCCACACGGATGACTAGATCTCTAACCTGACAAAATGGAACCCTCGGAAACAGGAATCTTCCCTTTCTTCTACATTTTGACCTTGGGACAGGGAGCCACACTTCTCTGACGGGAACCGTCTTTACTCCGGCAGAGAGCTCAGTTTTCCAGGAATAAGTATGGAGAAAAAGTGTGCCGTGATGGTTCAGCAGTTCAAAGCGGAAGCCCGTCTTAGAAACGGGAAAAACCTGCTTCTCAATGAAGTCGAGTTATGGCACGAAGCAGGAGGAAGTTTAAGGAAATCTCTCTTAATATCCATTCACCAGACAAGACTAGCCAGTCCTAAAAAGGCAGCACTTTAAATCAAGGAAGTCTCTTGCTTCCTTTCTGGAGCGGGGTGGGGGCGGGGGGACATGAGAAACAATGCCGCATTTTAAAACAAGCCTTGGGGCCCTAGATACGGAGAGTGTTGTTGGGTGTTGAGGCTGAGAGGTGTTGCTGAGGAGAACGTAAAGCTGCGTATAGACTGGTATGGGTTCCAAGTCTACCGCTGGAAAACAAGTAGCCAATCATGAGTCCATTTGATTGGGAAAGAAGTAAATAACTCAAAAATGGGAAAGACATGGGATTAAATAGCGGTAGCGAGCAATTAAATCCAAGATGTTTATACCTATATTTTCATTGTGAGTGCAACAAACTGAAAGCAACTGTCTAAAAAGCAGTAACTGTAGCCCGCGCACGCGCACACACGCACACAATGGGGAACGGCAGAGAGGTAAAATATGCTAAATGTATCATGATTGAGAAACAAGATCTAATAGATTATCCCGTTTTTGAGACTGTTATAGCAATACTGGTCCAATTACATATAAAGTTATGAACTTAGAGATGACTTATTAAAACTTAGAGGGAATTTTAATTGGAAGACCATATAGCTTCCAAATCATTGAAGAGAAAACTAACCTCACAAAAATTAATCAATGCAGCTAAGATGGAGTAATGGAGACCGTATTTACCATCGTAGGATAGACCCCAATGTGGATAAAATCTATGAAGCAATGCTTTTTAAGCCATGTGAAAACGATCATCCACTAGGACCTCGTCCTGCCGCCTCCATACCCAGGCTGCTAGGCCTCCTACTGCCACTACCAAGGATGTCCACCAGGTGGCGACATTGCCCCCCTCTGCTCCTGCTGCAGAGCCAGTCCTGAGCAGCCCTGCTCCAGGTTTTGGCAGGCCGCTCCCAGAAGCGCGCTCGTGGGCCTTGCTCCCTTTTAGCCACCAGCAAAGGGATCGAGGATGAGCACTGAGCCTCCTTACTCATCGAAGATCTAGGAACCTATCTGATTTCTGAGCAGCCCTTTACCCTCGTCTGCCGTCAGGTACTCTCCACCCGACTTGCAGAGTCCGCGGCTTGGGCAGCCTGCACGCTGGCCCCGGCCCGTCAGAATCTCTTCCCCCCACCCCCACCCCACCCCACCCCCACCACCCCGGCCAAGAGGCCACGCGCGGTCGTGAGCAGGGCTCCAGGCCTCTGGAGCCGCGCCGCTTGGACTGCGTCCTGGCCCTGGGCTCGCGAGCTCCATGCCCTGGGCTGAGTCACTTAACATCTCTAAGCTAGTTTCCTCATCAGTACAATGAGGGCATAATCGGTATGGGGGGGAAAAATCAGAATCTGGGGGGGACTACATTTCTGGTGATTGAAGAGTATTTTCAGTTTGAATTATACAGTGAGGGACACCATACAATTTTTACTACTGCAGACTTCTGAAGGACAGCTTCTAGTATTCTTAAAACTAATGCATGCACGTACACACAAACACACGTGCACACACACTGACTCTGCTCCGCCTACATCCCCACGCGCACACACACGGAGTCATGGACCACACACACCCCCACAACATACACACAACCACACAGGTCCTCAGGCGCGCGCACACACACACGCAAAGTCACTGTCACGTGCCCCACACGTCCAGGCTCAACTTTAGAATTCCCAGACTCAGGGGAGTCCTGCAAAGAAAGCGACAGTGCGGGGAGAGCCGATTCCCAGTCTCTGACCGCCAGCCTGACCCTTTTCTTCCCAATGCTGGGTCCATCCCATGCCCCAAGGGGCCTTGGATGTGCACAGGGGGACACTCAGACCTCACATCCGGGCTCTGTCCGTAACCTCCATGCCAACAGCTGCCCGTTGGCCTCTCTGTGAGTCCTGGGATGCTGAACTCCGGGGAGAGCCGGTGCAGAAACTACAAGTGGGTCAGGGGCTGCTGGGGCAGGGCATTCGGGGTCCTGGGATTCCAGAGCACGGGGTGGAGCCAATGGGCGTGTCCCCTTGGCCCTGCTGACTCCACCCCATAGAGGGCGTGGCCAGAGGGAGTGTCAGGGCCAGAGGGACCCTCTGTAGTTCAGGACCCAGGACAGCGCGGGGGTGTCGGGGGTGGGGGTTGGGGGGCCGCCCCTTGCCGTGCTCTAAGGGCAGAAGCCCTAAGGAAGGGCCGGAGGAGGCTGTAAGGTATCCTCACTGCCATCAATTAACAAAACAAAAGCCCGCCGCAGGCGAGGGTGGGGAGGGTTTTGCTAGAACAAGGGAAGACGCTCTCAGAGGTCTGGCCGCAGAGGGCTGGGGGGCTTGCCAGGCTGATGAGGAACCGAGAGGCCGTCGGCCTCTAAACTCCACACGAATTCCTCCGGGTGACCCTGAGATGCAGGGAGACACGGAAAGCACGGTAAACACAGGCCGGAAGCTCAGCAGCCTGTTGCTTGCTTCACCGTCCGTCTGGCGTCCCCTCTGCTAGCAAGCAGCCTTTACCGCATCACCCACGGCTGACCCGGCTCAGGATTCCAGCTGATTGTCCACGGGTGGCATCACTTGCTGGTGACACGAAGCAGGCACGTTAGCCACCTCCCAAACCCTGAGGCTCCTCCTGGGAGGAGCCTGCGGGCCCCGAGCCCAGCCTCTGCGCCACGATGCTCCTTAGTGCCGCTCCCGGTTCGCTGCCCCGGCCTCTAGCTCTGGCCGGAACCTCGCTGGATTGGCGATAAATGGCACCCATGCACCACGTGTAAGCTTGGGGTCCAGATGTGACCATGGCTCGTCTCTTCTTCCCATCGATTGGGGGATTGTTCGGGCTTCATGTCATCGTGTTGGCAGGAAGGCCAGCACCGCCCCCCTGAGACCTCCCTGAAGACACATAGAAACATAGGGCACAATGCAGCCCATCTCTTTGTTTTAAAACACCTTTACAGGGCCACGGTTTCTGTTCCGTCAATTAGACACATCTCACGTGTAGTATTTGATCAATTTTCATACATGTCTACACCCAGAAAGCCATCGCCACAATCAAGAGAGCTAACATGTCCACCACTCCCCAAGACGGGCAATTTTCCGATTCCCATATTTACCCCTTCCCACCGCCGTCCCTCCCTGGTAACCATAAGTTTGTTTCTCTATGTCTGTGGCTCTATTTGTCTTTTGCAGTTAAGACCATTTCTGTCTTTTTTTCTTAGATTTCACATGGAAGTTGTGTCATGCGGCATTTTTCTCTCTTCTGGCTTACTTCACTCAGAAGGACTATCTCTGTGTCCAACCATGTTGCCGCAAATGGCATGGTTCCATCCTTTTTCACGGCTGTGTAGTATTCCGCGGCATAAAAAGACAACGACTTCTTTATCCAGTCACCAGTCGTTAGGTGTTGGGGTTAGTTCCACGTCCTGGCTAATACAAATAGGGCTGCTGTGAGCATTGAGGTGCATGGGACTTTTTGAGTTAGAGTCTTCTCTTGACATATCCCCAGGCGTGGGCAGGCTGGATCATCAGGTAAGTCCATTTGTAGGTTTTTAAGGAACCTCCATCCCGTCTTCTCTAGTGACAATGCAGCCCGTCTTACTGAAGCAGAGCCATGCTCACAAAGTAACGGCTATCCCTAGAGGTCAGACATGACGTGCATTCAGCTTGGCCTGTTCCAGAAGAAGAGGGCAGTCTGGCAGGGCTGGAGGAGAGTGACCAGGGGAGTGTGGGACAGGCAGGATTCACACCACGTGGGGACATGACAGGCTGGGATAAGGAGCCTGGGCTTCCAGTCATGCCTTGGTAAGCATGCGGCACTGGTTCCAGGACTCCCCACAGATGCCAACATCCATGGATGCTGATGCCTCTTATACAAAATGACATAGGACTTTATTTTTTACATACAAACGTATTTTTCTTCCACGTTGTTGTCGTTTTTACAATGTTGTGTCGAATTCCAGTCTAGAGCACAATTTTCCACTTATGCATAAACATACCCATACAGTCATTGTCACATTCTCTTTCGCTGTGTCCTCCTGTGTACTTTAAATCATCTCTAGGTGACGCGCGGCATGCAAGGCAACGTGAATGCTATGTAAGCGGTTGCCGGTGTGTGGCAAGTTCAATTGTCGCTTTTCGAAACTTTCCGTTTTTTCCCGAATATTTTCAACCCACAGTTAGTTGAATCGGCTGGATCGGGAGCCCCTAGATACAGAGAACCCCCAAGCCCTTCCCACCTCGGAAATTTCCACTGGAAGCGCTGAAGGGGCCCAAAGAGAGGAGAAGAGCGCCCTCTAGCGGCTGCAAACGCTGAGGCATTCCTTCAGCCTATGCAGCGCGGGAGAGAAGGTTTCGGGCCGACTAGCGCAAAAGGAGGGCCCGCCTGGACAGGAAGGAGGAAGGACGACAGCGGAAGCCAGCTCGCACCCTTCCTGGAGCTAGCTGGTTGCAGTGAGGGACGCCGAGGAACTGGGGACACGTCGCGTGGGGATGGGGGGGGGGCAATCGTGGCGGCCAGGAGCAGGGTTCACACAGCTGGCACCCAGTTTGCACGATCAAAATGACAAGGAGAGGGGGTGGGGGGAAGGGGCTGCCTCAGCACCGGGATCCTGACAAGGGCCATAGCGCCGCGACCTCAGCTAATGCGGCTCCCCTGCTAAGCCAGAAAAAGGAAACTGTGAGGCAAGATACTGCAGATTCCACCGCAGCCACACGGATGACTAGATCTCTAACCTGACAAAATGGGACCCTCGGAAACAGGAATCTTCCCTTTCTTCTACATTTTGACCTTGGGACAGGGAGCCACACTTCTCTGACGGGAACCGTCTTTACTCCGGCAGAGAGCTCAGTTTTCCAGGAATAAGTATGGAGAAAAAGTGTGCCGTGATGGTTTAGCAGTTCAAAGCGGAAGCCCGTCTTAGAAACGGGAAAAACCTGCTTCTCAATGAAGTCGAGTTATGGCACGAAGCAGGAGGAAGTTTAAGGAAATCTCTCTTAATATCCATTCACCAGACAAGACTAGCCAGTCCTAAAAAGGCAGCACTTTAAATCAAGGAAGTCTCTTGCTTCCTTTCTGGGGCGGGGTGGGGACGGGGGGACATGAGAAACAATGCCGCATTTTAAAACAAGCCTTGGGGCCCTAGATACGGAGAGTGTTGTTGGGTGTTGAGGCTGAGAGGTGTTGCTGAGGACAACGTAAAGCTGCGTATAGACTGGTATGGGTTCCAAGTCTACCGCTGGAAAACAAGTAGCCAATCATGAGTCCATTTGATTGGGAAAGAAGTAAATAACTCAAAAATGGGAAAGACATGGGATTAAATAGCGGTAGCGAGCAATTAAATCCAAGATGTTTATACCTATATTTTCATTGTGAGTGCAACAAACTGAAAGCAACTGTCTAAAAAGCAGTAACTGTAGCCCGCGCACGCGCACACACGCACACAATGGGGAACGGCAGAGAGGTAAAACATGCTAAATGTATCATGATTGAGAAACAAGATCTAATAGATTATCCCGTTTTTGAGACTGTGATAGCAATACTGGTCCAATTACATATAAAGTTATGAACTTAGAGATGACTTATTAAAACTTAGAGGGAATTTTAATTGGAAGACCATATAGCTTCCAAATCATTGAAGAGAAAACTAACCTCACAAAAATTAATCAATGCAGCTAAGATGGAGTAACGGAGACCGTATTTACCATCGTAGGATAGACCCCAATGTGGATAAAATCTATGAAGCAATGCTTTTTAAGCCATGTGAAAACGATCATCCACTAGGACCTCGTCCTGCCGCCTCCATACCCAGGCTGCTAGGCCTCCTACTGCCACTACCAAGGATGTCCACCAGGTGGCGACATTGCCCCCCTCTGCTCCTGCTGCAGAGCCAGTCCTGAGCAGCCCTGCTCCAGGTTTTGGCAGGCCGCTCCCAGAAGCGCGCTCGTGGGCCTTGCTCCCTTTTAGCCACCAGCAAAGGGATCGAGGATGAGCACTGAGTCTCCTTACTCATCGAAGATCTAGGAACCTATCTGATTTCTGAGCAGCCCTTTACCCTCGTCTGCCGTCAGGTACTCTCCACCCGACTTGCAGAGTCCGCGGCTTGGGCAGCCTGCACGCTGGCCCCGGCCCGTCAGAATCTCTTCCCCCCACCCCCACCCCACCCCACCCCCACCACCCCGGCCAAGAGGCCACGCGCGGTCGTGAGCAGGGCTCCAGGCCTCTGGAGCCGCGGCCGCTTGGACTGCGTCCTGGCCCTGGGCTCGCGAGCTCCATGCCCTGGGCTGAGTCACTTAACATCTCTAAGCTAGTTTCCTCATCAGTACAATGAGGGCATAATCGGTATGGGGGGGGAAAAATCAGAATCTGGGGGGGACTACATTTCTGGTGATTGAAGAGTATTTTCAGTTTGAATTATACAGTGAGGGACACCATACAATTTTTACTACTGCAGACTTCTGAAGGACAGCTTCTAGTATTCTTAAAACTAATGCATGCACGTACACACAAACACACGTGCACACACACTGACTCTGCTCCGCCTACATCCCCACGCGCACACACACGGAGTCATGGACCACACACACCCCCACAACATACACACAACCACACAGGTCCTCAGGCGCGCGCACACACACACGCAAAGTCACTGTCACGTGCCCCACACGTCCAGGCTCAACTTTAGAATTCCCAGACTCAGGGGAGTCCTGCAAAGAAAGCGACAGTGCGGGGAGAGCCGATTCCCAGTCTCTGACCGCCAGCCTGACCCTTTTCTTCCCAATGCTGGGTCCATCCCATGCCCCAAGGGGCCTTGGATGTGCACAGGGGGACACTCAGACCTCACATCCGGGCTCTGTCCGTAACCTCCATGCCAACAGCTGCCCGTTGGCCTCTCTGTGAGTCCTGGGATGCTGAACTCCGGGGAGAGCCGGTGCAGAAACTACAAGTGGGTCAGGGGCTGCTGGGGCAGGGCATTCGGGGTCCTGGGATTCCAGAGCACGGGGTGGAGCCAATGGGCGTGTCCCCTTGGCCCTGCTGACTCCACCCCGTAGAGGGCGTGGCCAGAGGGAGTGTCAGGGCCAGAGGGACCCTCTGTAGTTCAGGACCCAGGACAGCGCGGGGGTGTCGGGGGTGGGGGTTGGGGGGCCGCCCCTTGCCGTGCTCTAAGGGCAGAAGCCCTAAGGAAGGGCCGGAGGAGGCTGTAAGGTATCCTCACTGCCATCAATTAATAAAACAAAAGCCCGCCGCAGGCGAGGGTGGGGAGGGTTTTGCTAGAACAAGGGAAGACGCACGCAGAGGTCTGGCCGCAGAGGGCTGGGGGGCTTGCCAGGCTGATGAGGAACCGAGAGGCCGTCGGCCTCTAAACTCCACACGAATTCCTCCGGGTGACCCTGAGATGCAGGGAGACACGGAAAGCACGGTAAACACAGGCCGGAAGCTCAGCAGCCTGTTGCTTGCTTCACCGTCCGTCTGGCGTCCCCTCTGCTAGCAAGCAGCCTTTACCGCATCACCCACGGCTGACCCGGCTCAGGATTCCAGCTGATTGTCCACGGGTGGCATCACTTGCTGGTGACACGAAGCAGGCACGTTAGCCACCTCCCAAACCCTGAGGCTCCTCCTGGGAGGAGCCTGCGGGCCCCGAGCCCAGCCTCTGCGCCACGATGCTCCTTAGTGCCGCTCCCGGTTCGCTGCCCCGGCCTCTAGCTCTGGCCGGAACCTTGCTGGATTGGCGATAAATGGCACCCATGCACCACGTGTAAGCTTGGGGTCCAGATGTGACCATGGCTCGTCTCTTCTTCCCATCGATTGGGGGATTGTTCGGGCTTCATGTCATCGTGTTGGCAGGAAGGCCAGCACCGCCCCCCTGAGACCTCCCTGAAGACACATAGAAACATAGGGCACAATGCAGCCCATCTCTTTGTTTTAAAACACCTTTACAGGGCCACGGTTTCTGTTCCGTCAATTAGACACATCTCACGTGTAGTATTTGATCAATTTTCATACATGTCTACACCCAGAAAGCCATCGCCACAATCAAGAGAGCTAACATTGCCCAAGACGGGCAATTTTCCGATTCCCATATTTACCCCTTCCCACCGCCGTCCCTCCCTGGTAACCATAAGTTTGTTTCTCTATGTCTGTGGCTCTATTTGTCTTTTGCAGTTAAGATCATTTCTGTCTTTTTTTCTTAGATTTCACATGGAAGTTGTGTCATGCGGCATTTTTCTCTCTTCTGGCTTACTTCACTCAGAAGGACTGTCTCTGTGTCCAACCATGTTGCCGCAAATGGCATGGTTCCATCCTTTTTCGCGGCTGTGTAGTATTTCGCGGCATAAAAAGACAACGACTTCTTTATCCAGTCACCAGTCGTTAGATGTTGGGGTTAGTTCCACGTCCTGGCTAATACAAATAGGGCTGCTGTGAGCATTGAGGTGCATGGGACATTTTGAGTTAGAGTTTTCTCTTGACATATCCCCAGGCGTGGGAAGGCTGGATCATCAGGTAAGTCCATCTGTAGGTTTTTAAGGAACCTCCATCCCGTCTTCTCTAGTGACAATGCAGCCCGTCTTACTGAAGCAGAGCCATGCTCACAAAGTAACGGATATTCCTAGAGGCCAGACATGACGTGCATTCAGCTTGGCCTGTTCCAGAAGAAGAGGGCAGTCTGGCAGGGCTGGAGGAGAGTGACCAGGGGAGTGTGGGACAGGCAGGATTCACACCACGTGGGGACATGACAGGCTGGGATAAGGAGCCTGGGCTTCCAGACATGCCTTGGTAAGCATGGGGCACTGGTTCCAGGACTCCCCACAGATGCCAACATCCATGGATGCTGATGCCTCTTATACAAAATGACATAGGACTTTATTTTTTACATACAAACGTATTTTTCTTCCACGTTGTTGTCGTTTTTACAATGTTGTGTCGAATTCCAGTCTAGAGCCCAATTTTCCACTTATTCATAAACATACCCATGCAGTCATTGTCACATTCTCTTTCGCTGTGTCCTCCTGTGTACTTTAAATCATCTCTAGGTGACGCGCGGCATGCAAGGCAACGTGAATGCTATGTAAGCGGTTGCCGGTGTGTGGCAAGTTCAATTGTCGCTTTTCGAAACTTTCCGTTTTTTCCCGAATATTTTCAACCCACAGTTAGTTGAATCGGCTGGATCGGGAGCCCCTAGATACAAAGAACTCCCAAGCCCTTCCCACCTCGGACATTTCCACTGGAAGCACTGAAGGGGCTCAAAGAGAGGAGAAGAGCGCCCTCTAGCGGCTGCAAACGCTGAGGCATTCCTTCAGCCTATGCAGCGCGGGAGAGAAGGTTTCGGGCCGACTAGCGCAAAAGGAGGGCCCGCCTGGACAGGAAGGAGGAAGGACGACAGCGGAAGCCAGCTCGCACCCTTCCTGGAGCTAGCTGGTTGCAGTGAGGGATGCCGAGGAACTGGGGACACGTCGCGTGGGGATGGGGGGGGCAATCGTGGCGGCCAGGAGCAGGGTTCACACAGCTGGCACCCAGTTTGCACGATCAAAATGACAAGGAGAGGGGGTGGGGGGAAGGGGCTGCCTCAGCACCGGGATCCTGACAAGGGCCATAGCGCCGCGACCTCAGCTAATGCGGCTCCCCTGCTAAGCCAGAAAAAGGAAACTGTGAGGCAAGATACTGCAGATTCCACCGCAGCCACACGGATGACTAGATCTCTAACCTGACAAAATGGGACCCTCGGAAACAGGAATCTTCCCTTTCTTCTACATTTTGACCTTGGGACAGGGAGCCACACTTCTCTGACGGGAACCGTCTTTACTCCGGCAGAGAGCTCAGTTTTCCAGGAATAAGTATGGAGAAAAAGTGTGCCGTGATGGTTCAGCAGTTCAAAGCGGAAGCCCGTCTTAGAAACGGGAAAAACCTGCTTCTCAATGAAGTCGAGTTATGGCACGAAGCAGGAGGAAGTTTAAGGAAATCTCTCTTAATATCCATTCACCAGACAAGACTAGCCAGTCCTGAAAAGGCAGCACTTTAAATCAAGGAAGTCTCTTGCTTCCTTTCTGGGGCGGGGTGGGGGCGGAGGGACATGAGAAACAATGCCGCATTTTAAAACAAGCCTTGGGGCCCTAGATACGGAGAGTGTTGTTGGGTGTTGAGGCTGAGAAGTGTTGCTGAGGAGAACGTAAAGCTGCGTATAGACTGGTATGGGTTCCAAGTCTACCGCTGGAAAACAAGTAGCCAATCATGAGTCCATTTGATTGGGAAAGAAGTAAATAACTCAAAAATGGGAAAGACATGGGATTAAATAGCGGTAGCGAGCAATTAAATCCAAGATGTTTATACCTATATTTTCATTGTGAATGCAACAAACTGAAAGCAACTGTCTAAAAAGCAGTAACTGTAGCCCGCGCACGCGCACACACGCACACAATGGGGAACGGCAGAGAGGTAAAATATGCTAAATGTATCATGATTGAGAAACAAGATCTAATAGATTATCCCGTTTTTGAGACTGTTATAGCAATACTGGTCCAATTATACATAAATTTATGAACTTAGAGATGACTTATTAAAACTTAGAGGGAATTTTAATTGGAAGACCATATAGCTTCCAAATCATTGAAGAGAAAACTAACCTCACAAAAATTAATCAATGCAGCTAAGATGGAGTAACGGAGACCGTATTTACCATCGTAGGATAGACCCCAATGTGGATAAAATCTATGAAGCAATGCTTTTTAAGCCATGTGAAAACGATCATCCACTAGGACCTCGTCCTGCCGCCTCCATACCCAGGCTGCTAGGCTTCCTACTGCCACTACCAAGGATGTCCACCAGGTGGCGACATTGCCCCCCTCTGCTCCTGCTGCAGAGCCAGTCCTGAGCAGCCCTGCTCCAGGTTTTGGCAGGCCGCTCCCAGAAGCGCGCTCGTGGGCCTTGCTCCCTTTTAGCCACCAGCAAAGGGATCGAGGATGAGCACTGAGCCTCCTTACTCATCGAAGATCTAGGAACCTATCTGATTTCTGAGCAGCCCTTTACCCTCGTCTGCCGTCAGGTACTCTCCACCCGACTTGCAGAGTCCGCGGCTTGGGCAGCCTGCACGCTGGCCCCGGCCCGTCAGAATCTCTTCCCCCCACCCCCACCCCACCCCACCCCCACCACCCCGGCCAAGAGGCCACGCGCAGTCGTGAGCAGGGCTCCAGGCCTCTGGAGCCGCGCCGCTTGGACTGCGTCCTGGCCCTGGGCTCGCGAGCTCCATGCCCTGGGCTGAGTCACTTAACATCTCTAAGCTAGTTTCCTCATCAGTACAATGAGGGCATAATCGGTATGGGGGGGGAAAAATCAGAATCTGGGGGGGACTACATTTCTGGTGATTGAAGAGTATTTTCAGTTTGAATTATACAGTGAGGGACACCATACAATTTTTACTACTGCAGACTTCTGAAGGACAGCTTCTAGTATTCTTAAAACTAATGCATGCACGTACACACAAACACACGTGCACACACACTGACTCTGCTCCGCCTACATCCCCACGCGCACACACACGGAGTCACGGACCACACACACCCCCACAACATACACACAACCACACAGGTCCTCAGGCGCGCGCACACACACACGCAAAGTCACTGTCACGTGCCCCACACGTCCAGGCTCAACTTTAGAATTCCCAGACTCAGGGGAGTCCTGCAAAGAAAGCGACAGTGCGGGGAGAGCCGATTCCCAGTCTCTGACCGCCAGCCTGACCCTTTTCTTCCCAATGCTGGGTCCATCCCATGCCCCAAGGGGCCTTGGATGTGCACAGGGGGACACTCAGACCTCACATCCGGGCTCTGTCCGTAACCTCCATGCCAACAGCTGCCCGTTGGCCTCTCTGTGAGTCCTGGGATGCTGAACTCCGGGGAGAGCCGGTGCAGAAACTACAAGTGGGTCAGGGGCTGCTGGGGCAGGGCATTCGGGGTCCTGGGATTCCAGAGCACGGGGTGGAGCCAATGGGCGTGTCCCCTTGGCCCTGCTGACTCCACCCCGTAGAGGGCGTGGCCAGAGGGAGTGTCAGGGCCAGAGGGACCCTCTGTAGTTCAGGACCCAGGACAGCGCGGGGGTGTCGGGGGTGGGGGTTGGGGGGCCGCCCCTTGCCGTGCTCTAAGGGCAGAAGCCCTAAGGAAGGGCCGGAGGAGGCTGTAAGGTATCCTCACTGCCATCAATTAACAAAACAAAAGCCCGCCGCAGGCGAGGGTGGGGAGGGTTTTGCTAGAACAAGGGAAGACGCACGCAGAGGTCTGGCCGCAGAGGGCTGGGGGGCTTGCCAGGCTGATGAGGAACCGAGAGGCCGTCGGCCTCTAAACTCCACACGAATTCCTCCGGGTGACCCTGAGATGCAGGGAGACACGGAAAGCACGGTAAACACAGGCCGGAAGCTCAGCAGCCTGTTGCTTGCTTCACCGTCCGTCTGGCGTCCCCTCTGCTAGCAAGCAGCCTTTACCGCATCACCCACGGCTGACCCGGCTCAGGATTCCAGCTGATTGTCCACGGGTGGCATCACTTGCTGGTGACACGAAGCAGGCACGTTAGCCACCTCCCAAACCCTGAGGCTCCTCCTGGGAGGAGCCTGCGGGCCCCGAGCCCAGCCTCTGCGCCACGATGCTCCTTAGTGCCGCTCCCGGTTCGCTGCCCCGGCCTCTAGCTCTGGCCGGAACCTCGCTGGATTGGCGATAAATGGCACCCATGCACCACGTGTAAGCTTGGGGTCCAGATGTGACCATGGCTCGTCTCTTCTTCCCATCGATTGGGGGATTGTTCGGGCTTCATGTCATCGTGTTGGCAGGAAGGCCAGCACCGCCCCCCTGAGACCTCCCTGAAGACACATAGAAACATAGGGCACAATGCAGCCCATCTCTTTGTTTTAAAACACCTTTACAGGGCCACGGTTTCTGTTCCGTCAATTAGACACATCTCACGTGTAGTATTTGATCAATTTTCATACATGTCTACACCCAGAAAGCCATCGCCACAATCAAGAGAGCTAACATGTCCACCACTCCCCAAGACGGGCAATTTTCCGATTCCCATATTTACCCCTTCCCACCGCCGTCCCTCCCTGGTAACCATAAGTTTGTTTCTCTATGTCTGTGGCTCTATTTGTCTTTTGCAGTTAAGACCATTTCTGTCTTTTTTTCTTAGATTTCACATGGAAGTTGTGTCATGCGGCATTTTTCTCTCTTCTGGCTTACTTCACTCAGAAGGACTATCTCTGTGTCCAACCATGTTGCCGCAAATGGCATGGTTCCATCCTTTTTCACGGCTGTGTAGTATTCCGCGGCATAAAAAGACAACGACATCTTTATCCAGTCACCAGTCGTTAGGTGTTGGGGTTAGTTCCACGTCCTGGCTAATACAAATAGGGCTGCTGTGAGCATTGAGGTGCATGGGACATTTTGAGTTAGAGTTTTCTCTTGACATATCCCCAGGCGTGGGAAGGCTGGATCATCAGGTAAGTCCATCTGTAGGTTTTTAAGGAACCTCCATCCCGTCTTCTCTAGTGACAATGCAGCCCGTCTTACTGAAGCAGAGCCATGCTCACAAAGTAACGGATATTCCTAGAGGCCAGACATGACGTGCATTCAGCTTGGCCTGTTCCAGAAGAAGAGGGCAGTCTGGCAGGGCTGGAGGAGAGTGACCAGGGGAGTGTGGGACAGGCAGGATTCACACCACGTGGGGACATGACAGGCTGGGATAAGGAGCCTGGGCTTCCAGTCATGCCTTGGTAAGCATGGGGCACTGGTTCCAGGACTCCCCACAGATGCCAACATCCATGGATGCTGATGCCTCTTATACAAAATGACATAGGACTTTATTTTTTACATACAAACGTATTTTTCTTCCACGTTGTTGTCGTTTTTACAATGTTGTGTCGAATTCCAGTCTAGAGCCCAATTTTCCACTTATTCATAAACATACCCATGCAGTCATTGTCACATTCTCTTTCGCTGTGTCCTCCTGTGTACTTTAAATCATCTCTAGGTGACGCGCGGCATGCAAGGCAACGTGAATGCTATGTAAGCGGTTGCCGGTGTGTGGCAAGTTCAATTGTCGCTTTTCGAAACTTTCCGTTTTTTCCCGAATATTTTCAACCCACAGTTAGTTGAATCGGCTGGATCGGGAGCCCCTAGATACAAAGAACTCCCAAGCCCTTCCCACCTCGGACATTTCCACTGGAAGCACTGAAGGGGCTCAAAGAGAGGAGAAGAGCGCCCTCTAGCGGCTGCAAACGCTGAGGCATTCCTTCAGCCTATGCAGCGCGGGAGAGAAGGTTTCGGGCCGACTAGCGCAAAAGGAGGGCCCGCCTGGACAGGAAGGAGGAAGGACGACAGCGGAAGCCAGCTCGCACCCTTCCTGGAGCTAGCTGGTTGCAGTGAGGGATGCCGAGGAACTGGGGACACGTCGCGTGGGGATGGGGGGGGCAATCGTGGCGGCCAGGAGCAGGGTTCACACAGCTGGCACCCAGTTTGCACGATCAAAATGACAAGGAGAGGGGGTGGGGGGAAGGGGCTGCCTCAGCACCGGGATCCTGACAAGGGCCATAGCGCCGCGACCTCAGCTAATGCGGCTCCCCTGCTAAGCCAGAAAAAGGAAACTGTGAGGCAAGATACTGCAGATTCCACCGCAGCCACACGGATGACTAGATCTCTAACCTGACAAAATGGGACCCTCGGAAACAGGAATCTTCCCTTTCTTCTACATTTTGACCTTGGGACAGGGAGCCACACTTCTCTGACGGGAACCGTCTTTACTCCGGCAGAGAGCTCAGTTTTCCAGGAATAAGTATGGAGAAAAAGTGTGCCGTGATGGTTCAGCAGTTCAAAGCGGAAGCCCGTCTTAGAAACGGGAAAAACCTGCTTCTCAATGAAGTCGAGTTATGGCACGAAGCAGGAGGAAGTTTAAGGAAATCTCTCTTAATATCCATTCACCAGACAAGACTAGCCAGTCCTAAAAAGGCAGCACTTTAAATCAAGGAAGTCTCTTGCTTCCTTTCTGGGGCGGGGTGGGGGCGGAGGGACATGAGAAACAATGCCGCATTTTAAAACAAGCCTTGGGGCCCTAGATACGGAGAGTGTTGTTGGGTGTTGAGGCTGAGAAGTGTTGCTGAGGAGAACGTAAAGCTGCGTATAGACTGGTATGGGTTCCAAGTCTACCGCTGGAAAACAAGTAGCCAATCATGAGTCCATTTGATTGGGAAAGAAGTAAATAACTCAAAAATGGGAAAGACATGGGATTAAATAGCGGTAGCGAGCAATTAAATCCAAGATGTTTATACCTATATTTTCATTGTGAATGCAACAAACTGAAAGCAACTGTCTAAAAAGCAGTAACTGTAGCCCGCGCACGCGCACACACGCACACAATGAGGAACGGCAGAGAGGTAAAATATGCTAAATGTATCATGATTGAGAAACAAGATCTAATAGATTATCCCGTTTTTGAGACTGTTATAGCAATACTGGTCCAATTATACATAAATTTATGAACTTAGAGATGACTTATTAAAACTTAGAGGGAATTTTAATTGGAAGACCATATAGCTTCCAAATCATTGAAGAGAAAACTAACCTCACAAAAATTAATCAATGCAGCTAAGATGGAGTAACGGAGACCGTATTTACCATCGTAGGATAGACCCCAATGTGGATAAAATCTATGAAGCAATGCTTTTTAAGCCATGTGAAAACGATCATCCACTAGGACCTCGTCCTGCCGCCTCCATACCCAGGCTGCTAGGCTTCCTACTGCCACTACCAAGGATGTCCACCAGGTGGCGACATTGCCCCCCTCTGCTCCTGCTGCAGAGCCAGTCCTGAGCAGCCCTGCTCCAGGTTTTGGCAGGCCGCTCCCAGAAGCGCGCTCGTGGGCCTTGCTCCCTTTTAGCCACCAGCAAAGGGATCGAGGATGAGCACTGAGCCTCCTTACTCATCGAAGATCTAGGAACCTATCTGATTTCTGAGCAGCCCTTTACCCTCGTCTGCCGTCAGGTACTCTCCACCCGACTTGCAGAGTCCGCGGCTTGGGCAGCCTGCACGCTGGCCCCGGCCCGTCAGAATCTCTTCCCCCCACCCCCACCCCACCCCACCCCCACCACCCCGGCCAAGAGGCCACGCGCGGTCGTGAGCAGGGCTCCAGGCCTCTGGAGCCGCGCCGCTTGGACTGCGTCCTGGCCCTGGGCTCGCGAGCTCCATGCCCTGGGCTGAGTCACTTAACATCTCTAAGCTAGTTTCCTCATCAGTACAATGAGGGCATAATCGGTATGGGGGGGGAAAAATCAGAATCTGGGGGGGACTACATTTCTGGTGATTGAAGAGTATTTTCAGTTTGAATTATACAGTGAGGGACACCATACAATTTTTACTACTGCAGACTTCTGAAGGACAGCTTCTAGTATTCTTAAAACTAATGCATGCACGTACACACAAACACACGTGCACACACACTGACTCTGCTCCGCCTACATCCCCACGCGCACACACACGGAGTCACGGACCACACACACCCCCACAACATACACACAACCACACAGGTCCTCAGGCGCGCGCACACACACACGCAAAGTCACTGTCACGTGCCCCACACGTCCAGGCTCAACTTTAGAATTCCCAGACTCAGGGGAGTCCTGCAAAGAAAGCGACAGTGCGGGGAGAGCCGATTCCCAGTCTCTGACCGCCAGCCTGACCCTTTTCTTCCCAATGCTGGGTCCATCCCATGCCCCAAGGGGCCTTGGATGTGCACAGGGGGACACTCAGACCTCACATCCGGGCTCTGTCCGTAACCTCCATGCCAACAGCTGCCCGTTGGCCTCTCTGTGAGTCCTGGGATGCTGAACTCCGGGGAGAGCCGGTGCAGAAACTACAAGTGGGTCAGGGGCTGCTGGGGCAGGGCATTCGGGGTCCTGGGATTCCAGAGCACGGGGTGGAGCCAATGGGCGTGTCCCCTTGGCCCTGCTGACTCCACCCCGTAGAGGGCGTGGCCAGAGGGAGTGTCAGGGCCAGAGGGACCCTCTGTAGTTCAGGACCCAGGACAGCGCGGGGGTGTCGGGGGTGGGGGTTGGGGGGCCGCCCCTTGCCGTGCTCTAAGGGCAGAAGCCCTAAGGAAGGGCCGGAGGAGGCTGTAAGGTATCCTCACTGCCATCAATTAACAAAACAAAAGCCCGCCGCAGGCGAGGGTGGGGAGGGTTTTGCTAGAACAAGGGAAGACGCACGCAGAGGTCTGGCCGCAGAGGGCTGGGGGGCTTGCCAGGCTGATGAGGAACCGAGAGGCCGTCGGCCTCTAAACTCCACACGAATTCCTCCGGGTGACCCTGAGATGCAGGGAGACACGGAAAGCACGGTAAACACAGGCCGGAAGCTCAGCAGCCTGTTGCTTGCTTCACCGTCCGTCTGGCGTCCCCTCTGCTAGCAAGCAGCCTTTACCGCATCACCCACGGCTGACCCGGCTCAGGATTCCAGCTGATTGTCCACGGGTGGCATCACTTGCTGGTGACACGAAGCAGGCACGTTAGCCACCTCCCAAACCCTGAGGCTCCTCCTGGGAGGAGCCTGCGGGCCCCGAGCCCAGCCTCTGCGCCACGATGCTCCTTAGTGCCGCTCCCGGTTCGCTGCCCCGGCCTCTAGCTCTGGCCGGAACCTCGCTGGATTGGCGATAAATGGCACCCATGCACCACGTGTAAGCTTGGGGTCCAGATGTGACCATGGCTCGTCTCTTCTTCCCATCGATTGGGGGATTGTTCGGGCTTCATGTCATCGTGTTGGCAGGAAGGCCAGCACCGCCCCCCTGAGACCTCCCTGAAGACACATAGAAACATAGGGCACAATGCAGCCCATCTCTTTGTTTTAAAACACCTTTACAGGGCCACGGTTTCTGTTCCGTCAATTAGACACATCTCACGTGTAGTATTTGATCAATTTTCATACATGTCTACACCCAGAAAGCCATCGCCACAATCAAGAGAGCTAACATGTCCACCACTCCCCAAGACGGGCAATTTTCCGATTCCCATATTTACCCCTTCCCACCGCCGTCCCTCCCTGGTAACCATAAGTTTGTTTCTCTATGTCTGTGGCTCTATTTGTCTTTTGCAGTTAAGACCATTTCTGTCTTTTTTTCTTAGATTTCACATGGAAGTTGTGTCATGCGGCATTTTTCTCTCTTCTGGCTTACTTCACTCAGAAGGACTATCTCTGTGTCCAACCATGTTGCCGCAAATGGCATGGTTCCATCCTTTTTCACGGCTGTGTAGTATTCCGCGGCATAAAAAGACAACGACTTCTTTATCCAGTCACCAGTCGTTAGGTGTTGGGGTTAGTTCCACGTCCTGGCTAATACAAATAGGGCTGCTGTGAGCATTGAGGTGCATGGGACTTTTTGAGTTAGAGTCTTCTCTTGACATATCCCCAGGCGTGGGCAGGCTGGATCATCAGGTAAGTCCATTTGTAGGTTTTTAAGGAACCTCCATCCCGTCTTCTCTAGTGACAATGCAGCCCGTCTTACTGAAGCAGAGCCATGCTCACAAAGTAACGGCTATCCCTAGAGGTCAGACATGACGTGCATTCAGCTTGGCCTGTTCCAGAAGAAGAGGGCAGTCTGGCAGGGCTGGAGGAGAGTGACCAGGGGAGTGTGGGACAGGCAGGATTCACACCACGTGGGGACATGACAGGCTGGGATAAGGAGCCTGGGCTTCCAGTCATGCCTTGGTAAGCATGCGGCACTGGTTCCAGGACTCCCCACAGATGCCAACATCCATGGATGCTGATGCCTCTTATACAAAATGACATAGGACTTTATTTTTTACATACAAACGTATTTTTCTTCCACGTTGTTGTCGTTTTTACAATGTTGTGTCGAATTCCAGTCTAGAGCACAATTTTCCACTTATGCATAAACATACCCATACAGTCATTGTCACATTCTCTTTCGCTGTGTCCTCCTGTGTACTTTAAATCATCTCTAGTTGACGCGCGGCATGCAAGGCAACGTGAATGCTATGTAAGCGGTTGCCGGTGTGTGGCAAGTTCAATTGTCGCTTTTCGAAACTTTCCGTTTTTTCCCGAATATTTTCAACCCACAGTTAGTTGAATCGGCTGGATCGGGAGCCCCTAGATACAGAGAACCCCCAAGCCCTTCCCACCTCGGAAATTTCCACTGGAAGCGCTGAAGGGGCCCAAAGAGAGGAGAAGAGCGCCCTCTAGCGGCTGCAAACGCTGAGGCATTCCTTCAGCCTATGCAGCGCGGGAGAGAAGGTTTCGGGCCGACTAGCGCAAAAGGAGGGCCCGCCTGGACAGGAAGGAGGAAGGACGACAGCGGAAGCCAGCTCGCACCCTTCCTGGAGCTAGCTGGTTGCAGTGAGGGACGCCGAGGAACTGGGGACACGTCGCGTGGGGATGGGGGGGGCAATCGTGGCGGCCAGGAGCAGGGTTCACACAGCTGGCACCCAGTTTGCACGATCAAAATGACAAGGAGAGGGGGTGGGGGGAAGGGGCTGCCTCAGCACCGGGATCCTGACAAGGGCCATAGCGCCGCGACCTCAGCTAATGCGGCTCCCCTGCTAAGCCAGAAAAAGGAAACTGTGAGGCAAGATACTGCAGATTCCACCGCAGCCACACGGATGACTAGATCTCTAACCTGACAAAATGGGACCCTCGGAAACAGGAATCTTCCCTTTCTTCTACATTTTGACCTTGGGACAGGGAGCCACACTTCTCTGACGGGAACCGTCTTTACTCCGGCAGAGAGCTCAGTTTTCCAGGAATAAGTATGGAGAAAAAGTGTGCCGTGATGGTTTAGCAGTTCAAAGCGGAAGCCCGTCTTAGAAACGGGAAAAACCTGCTTCTCAATGAAGTCGAGTTATGGCACGAAGCAGGAGGAAGTTTAAGGAAATCTCTCTTAATATCCATTCACCAGACAAGACTAGCCAGTCCTAAAAAGGCAGCACTTTAAATCAAGGAAGTCTCTTGCTTCCTTTCTGGGGCGGGGTGGGGACGGGGGGACATGAGAAACAATGCCGCATTTTAAAACAAGCCTTGGGGCCCTAGATACGGAGAGTGTTGTTGGGTGTTGAGGCTGAGAGGTGTTGCTGAGGACAACCTAAAGCTGCGTATAGACTGGTATGGGTTCCAAGTCTACCGCTGGAAAAAAATTAGCCAATCATGAGTCCATTTGATTGGGAAAGAAGTAAATAACTCAAAAATGGGAAAGACATGGGATTAAATAGCGGTAGCGAGCAATTAAATCCAAGATGTTTATACCTATATTTTCATTGTGAGTGCAACAAACTGAAAGCAACTGTCTAAAAAGCAGTAACTGTAGCCCGCGCACGCGCACACACGCACACAATGGGGAACGGCAGAGAGGTAAAACATGCTAAATGTATCATGATTGAGAAACAAGATCAAATAGATTATCCCGTTTTTGAGACTGTGATAGCAATACTGGTCCAATTACATATAAAGTTATGAACTTAGAGATGACTTATTAAAACTTAGAGGGAATTTTAATTGGAAGACCATATAGCTTCCAAATCATTGAAGAGAAAACTAACCTCACAAAAATTAATCAATGCAGCTAAGAAGGAGTAACGGAGACCGTATTTACCATCGTAGGATAGACCCCAATGTGGATAAAATCTATGAAGCAATGCTTTTTAAGCCATGTGAAAACGAGCATCCACTAGGACCTCGTCCTGCCGCCTCCATACCCAGGCTGCTAGGCCTCCTACTGCCACTACCAAGGATGTCCACCAGGTGGCGACATTGCCCCCCTCTGCTCCTGCTGCAGAGCCAGTCCTGAGCAGCCCTGCTCCAGGTTTTGGCAGGCCGCTCCCAGAAGCGCGCTCGTGGGCCTTGCTCCCTTTTAGCCACCAGCAAAGGGATCGAGGATGAGCACTGAGCCTCCTTACTCATCGAAGATCTAGGAACCTATCTGATTTCTGAGCAGCCCTTTACCCTCGTCTGCCGTCAGGTACTCTCCACCCGACTTGCAGAGTCCGCGGCTTGGGCAGCCTGCACGCTGGCCCCGGCCCGTCAGAATCTCTTCCCCCCACCCCCACCCCACCCCACCCCCACCACCCCGGCCAAGAGGCCACGCGCGGTCGTGAGCAGGGCTCCAGGCCTCTGGAGCCGCGGCCGCTTGGACTGCGTCCTGGCCCTGGGCTCGCGAGCTCCATGCCCTGGGCTGAGTCACTTAACATCTCTAAGCTAGTTTCCTCATCAGTACAATGAGGGCATAATCGGTATGGGGGGGGAAAAATCAGAATCTGGGGGGGACTACATTTCTGGTGATTGAAGAGTATTTTCAGTTTGAATTATACAGTGAGGGACACCATACAATTTTTACTACTGCAGACTTCTGAAGGACAGCTTCTAGTATTCTTAAAACTAATGCATGCACGTACACACAAACACACGTGCACACACACTGACTCTGCTCCGCCTACATCCCCACGCGCACACACACGGAGTCATGGACCACACACACCCCCACAACATACACACAACCACACAGGTCCTCAGGCGCGCGCACACACACACGCAAAGTCACTGTCACGTGCCCCACACGTCCAGGCTCAACTTTAGAATTCCCAGACTCAGGGGAGTCCTGCAAAGAAAGCGACAGTGCGGGGAGAGCCGATTCCCAGTCTCTGACCGCCAGCCTGACCCTTTTCTTCCCAATGCTGGGTCCATCCCATGCCCCAAGGGGCCTTGGATGTGCACAGGGGGACACTCAGACCTCACATCCGGGCTCTGTCCGTAACCTCCATGCCAACAGCTGCCCGTTGGCCTCTCTGTGAGTCCTGGGATGCTGAACTCCGGGGAGAGCCGGTGCAGAAACTACAAGTGGGTCAGGGGCTGCTGGGGCAGGGCATTCGGGGTCCTGGGATTCCAGAGCACGGGGTGGAGCCAATGGGCGTGTCCCCTTGGCCCTGCTGACTCCACCCCGTAGAGGGCGTGGCCAGAGGGAGTGTCAGGGCCAGAGGGACCCTCTGTAGTTCAGGACCCAGGACAGCGCGGGGGTGTCGGGGGTGGGGGTTGGGGGGCCGCCCCTTGCCGTGCTCTAAGGGCAGAAGCCCTAAGGAAGGGCCGGAGGAGGCTGTAAGGTATCCTCACTGCCATCAATTAACAAAACAAAAGCCCGCCGCAGGCGAGGGTGGGGAGGGTTTTGCTAGAACAAGGGAAGACGCACGCAGAGGTCTGGCCGCAGAGGGCTGGGGGGCTTGCCAGGCTGATGAGGAACCGAGAGGCCGTCGGCCTCTAAACTCCACACGAATTCCTCCGGGTGACCCTGAGATGCAGGGAGACACGGAAAGCACGGTAAACACAGGCCGGAAGCTCAGCAGCCTGTTGCTTGCTTCACCGTCCGTCTGGCGTCCCCTCTGCTAGCAAGCAGCCTTTACCGCATCACCCACGGCTGACCCGGCTCAGGATTCCAGCTGATTGTCCACGGGTGGCATCACTTGCTGGTGACACGAAGCAGGCACGTTAGCCACCTCCCAAACCCTGAGGCTCCTCCTGGGAGGAGCCTGCGGGCCCCGAGCCCAGCCTCTGCGCCACGATGCTCCTTAGTGCCGCTCCCGGTTCGCTGCCCCGGCCTCTAGCTCTGGCCGGAACCTCGCTGGATTGGCGATAAATGGCACCCATGCACCACGTGTAAGCTTGGGGTCCAGATGTGACCATGGCTCGTCTCTTCTTCCCATCGATTGGGGGATTGTTCGGGCTTCATGTCATCGTGTTGGCAGGAAGGCCAGCACCGCCCCCCTGAGACCTCCCTGAAGACACATAGAAACATAGGGCACAATGCAGCCCATCTCTTTGTTTTAAAACACCTTTACAGGGCCACGGTTTCTGTTCCGTCAATTAGACACATCTCACGTGTAGTATTTGATCAATTTTCATACATGTCTACACCCAGAAAGCCATCGCCACAATCAAGAGAGCTAACATTGCCCACCACTCCCCAAGACGGGCAATTTTCCGATTCCCATATTTACCCCTTCCCACCGCCGTCCCTCCCTGGTAACCATAAGTTTGTTTCTCTATGTCTGTGGCTCTATTTGTCTTTTGCAGTTAAGACCATTTCTGTCTTTTTTTCTTAGATTTCACATGGAAGTTGTGTCATGCGGCATTTTTCTCTCTTCTGGCTTACTTCACTCAGAAGGACTATCTCTGTGTCCAACCATGTTGCCGCAAATGGCATGGTTCCATCCTTTTTCACGGCTGTGTAGTATTCCGCGGCATAAAAAGACAACGACTTCTTTATCCAGTCACCAGTCGTTAGGTGTTGGGGTTAGTTCCACGTCCTGGCTAATACAAATAGGGCTGCTGTGAGCATTGAGGTGCATGGGACTTTTTGAGTTAGAGTCTTCTCTTGACATATCCCCAGGCGTGGGCAGGCTGGATCATCAGGTAAGTCCATTTGTAGGTTTTTAAGGAACCTCCATCCCGTCTTCTCTAGTGACAATGCAGCCCGTCTTACTGAAGCAGAGCCATGCTCACAAAGTAACGGCTATCCCTAGAGGTCAGACATGACGTGCATTCAGCTTGGCCTGTTCCAGAAGAAGAGGGCAGTCTGGCAGGGCTGGAGGAGAGTGACCAGGGGAGTGTGGGACAGGCAGGATTCACACCACGTGGGGACATGACAGGCTGGGATAAGGAGCCTGGGCTTCCAGTCATGCCTTGGTAAGCATGCGGCACTGGTTCCAGGACTCCCCACAGATGCCAACATCCATGGATGCTGATGCCTCTTATACAAAATGACATAGGACTTTATTTTTTACATACAAACGTATTTTTCTTCCACGTTGTTGTCGTTTTTACAATGTAGTGTCGAATTCCAGTCTAGAGCACAATTTTCCACTTATGCATAAACATACCCATACAGTCATTGTCACATTCTCTTTCGCTGTGTCCTCCTGTGTACTTTAAATCATCTCTAGGTGACGCGCGGCATGCAAGGCAACGTGAATGCTATGTAAGCGGTTGCCGGTGTGTGGCAAGTTCAATTGTCGCTTTTCGAAACTTTCCGTTTTTTCCCGAATATTTTCAACCCACAGTTAGTTGAATCGGCTGGATCGGGAGCCCCTAGATACAGAGAACCCCCAAGCCCTTCCCACCTCGGACATTTCCACTGGAAGCGCTGAAGGGGCCCAAAGAGAGGAGAAGAGCGCCCTCTAGCGGCTGCAAACACTGAGGCATTCCTTCAGCCTATGCAGCGCGGGAGAGAAGGTTTCGGGCCGACTAGCGCAAAAGGAGGGCCCGCCTGGACAGGAAGGAGGAAGGACGACAGCGGAAGCCAGCTCGCACCCTTCCTGGAGCTAGCTGGTTGCAGTGAGGGACGCCGAGGAACTGGGGACACGTCGCGTGGGGATGGGGGGGGGCAATCGTGGCGGCCAGGAGCAGGGTTCACACAGCTGGCACCCAGTTTGCACGATCAAAATGACAAGGAGAGGGGGTGGGGGGAAGGGGCTGCCTCAGCACCGGGATCCTGACAAGGGCCATAGCGCCGCGACCTCAGCTAATGCGGCTCCCCTGCTAAGCCAGAAAAAGGAAACTGTGAGGCAAGATACTGCAGATTCCACCGCAGCCACACGGATGACTAGATCTCTAACCTGACAAAATGGGACCCTCGGAAACAGGAATCTTCCCTTTCTTCTACATTTTGACCTTGGGACAGGGAGCCACACTTCTCTGACGGGAACCGTCTTTACTCCGGCAGAGAGCTCAGTTTTCCAGGAATAAGTATGGAGAAAAAGTGTGCCGTGATGGTTTAGCAGTTCAAAGCGGAAGCCCGTCTTAGAAACGGGAAAAACCTGCTTCTCAATGAAGTCGAGTTATGGCACGAAGCAGGAGGAAGTTTAAGGAAATCTCTCTTAATATCCATTCACCAGACAAGACTAGCCAGTCCTAAAAAGGCAGCACTTTAAATCAAGGAAGTCTCTTGCTTCCTTTCTGGGGCGGGGTGGGGGCGGGGGGACATGAGAAACAATGCCGCATTTTAAAACAAGCCTTGGGGCCCTAGATACGGAGAGTGTTGTTGGGTGTTGAGGCTGAGAGGTGTTGCTGAGGAGAACGTAAAGCTGCGTATAGACTGGTATGGGTTCCAAGTCTACCGCTGGAAAAAAAGTAGCCAATCATGAGTCCATTTGATTGGGAAAGAAGTAAATAACTCAAAAATGGGAAAGACATGGGATTAAATAGCGGTAGCGAGCAATTAAATCCAAGATGTTTATACCTATATTTTCATTGTGAGTGCAACAAACTGAAAGCAACTGTCTAAAAAGCAGTAACTGTAGCCCGCGCACGCGCACACACGCACACAATGGGGAACGGCAGAGAGGTAAAACATGCTAAATGTATCATGATTGAGAAACAAGATCTAATAGATTATCCCGTTTTTGAGACTGTGATAGCAATACTGGTCCAATTACATATAAAGTTATGAACTTAGAGATGACTTATTAAAACTTAGAGGGAATTTTAATTGGAAGACCATATAGCTTCCAAATCATTGAAGAGAAAACTAACCTCACAAAAATTAATCAATGCAGCTAAGAAGGAGTAACGGAGACCGTATTTACCATCGTAGGATAGACCCCAATGTGGATAAAATCTATGAAGCAATGCTTTTTAAGCCATGTGAAAACGAGCATCCACTAGGACCTCGTCCTGCCGCCTCCATACCCAGGCTGCTAGGCCTCCTACTGCCACTACCAAGGATGTCCACCAGGTGGCGACATTGCCCCCCTCTGCTCCTGCTGCAGAGCCAGTCCTGAGCAGCCCTGCTCCAGGTTTTGGCAGGCCGCTCCCAGAAGCGCGCTCGTGGGCCTTGCTCCCTTTTAGCCACCAGCAAAGGGATCGAGGATGAGCACTGAGCCTCCTTACTCATCGAAGATCTAGGAACCTATCTGATTTCTGAGCAGCCCTTTACCCTCGTCTGCCGTCAGGTACTCTCCACCCGACTTGCAGAGTCCGCGGCTTGGGCAGCCTGCACGCTGGCCCCGGCCCGTCAGAATCTCTTCCCCCCACCCCCACCCCACCCCACCCCCACCACCCCGGCCAAGAGGCCACGCGCGGTCGTGAGCAGGGCTCCAGGCCTCTGGAGCCGCGGCCGCTTGGACTGCGTCCTGGCCCTGGGCTCGCGAGCTCCATGCCCTGGGCTGAGTCACTTAACATCTCTAAGCTAGTTTCCTCATCAGTACAATGAGGGCATAATCGGTATGGGGGGGGAAAAATCAGAATCTGGGGGGGACTACATTTCTGGTGATTGAAGAGTATTTTCAGTTTGAATTATACAGTGAGGGACACCATACAATTTTTACTACTGCAGACTTCTGAAGGACAGCTTCTAGTATTCTTAAAACTAATGCATGCACGTACACACAAACACACGTGCACACACACTGACTCTGCTCCGCCTACATCCCCACGCGCACACACACGGAGTCATGGACCACACACACCCCCACAACATACACACAACCACACAGGTCCTCAGGCGCGCGCACACACACACGCAAAGTCACTGTCACGTGCCCCACACGTCCAGGCTCAACTTTAGAATTCCCAGACTCAGGGGAGTCCTGCAAAGAAAGCGACAGTGCGGGGAGAGCCGATTCCCAGTCTCTGACCGCCAGCCTGACCCTTTTCTTCCCAATGCTGGGTCCATCCCATGCCCCAAGGGGCCTTGGATGTGCACAGGGGGACACTCAGACCTCACATCCGGGCTCTGTCCGTAACCTCCATGCCAACAGCTGCCCGTTGGCCTCTCTGTGAGTCCTGGGATGCTGAACTCCGGGGAGAGCCGGTGCAGAAACTACAAGTGGGTCAGGGGCTGCTGGGGCAGGGCATTCGGGGTCCTGGGATTCCAGAGCACGGGGTGGAGCCAATGGGCGTGTCCCCTTGGCCCTGCTGACTCCACCCCGTAGAGGGCGTGGCCAGAGGGAGTGTCAGGGCCAGAGGGACCCTCTGTAGTTCAGGACCCAGGACAGCGCGGGGGTGTCGGGGGTGGGGGTTGGGGGGCCGCCCCTTGCCGTGCTCTAAGGGCAGAAGCCCTAAGGAAGGGCCGGAGGAGGCTGTAAGGTATCCTCACTGCCATCAATTAACAAAACAAAAGCCCGCCGCAGGCGAGGGTGGGGAGGGTTTTGCTAGAACAAGGGAAGACGCACGCAGAGGTCTGGCCGCAGAGGGCTGGGGGGCTTGCCAGGCTGATGAGGAACCGAGAGGCCGTCGGCCTCTAAACTCCACACGAATTCCTCCGGGTGACCCTGAGATGCAGGGAGACACGGAAAGCACGGTAAACACAGGCCGGAAGCTCAGCAGCCTGTTGCTTGCTTCACCGTCCGTCTGGCGTCCCCTCTGCTAGCAAGCAGCCTTTACCGCATCACCCACGGCTGACCCGGCTCAGGATTCCAGCTGATTGTCCACGGGTGGCATCACTTGCTGGTGACACGAAGCAGGCACGTTAGCCACCTCCCAAACCCTGAGGCTCCTCCTGGGAGGAGCCTGCGGGCCCCGAGCCCAGCCTCTGCGCCACGATGCTCCTTAGTGCCGCTCCCGGTTCGCTGCCCCGGCCTCTAGCTCTGGCCGGAACCTCGCTGGATTGGCGATAAATGGCACCCATGCACCACGTGTAAGCTTGGGGTCCAGATGTGACCATGGCTCGTCTCTTCTTCCCATCGATTGGGGGATTGTTCGGGCTTCATGTCATCGTGTTGGCAGGAAGGCCAGCACCGCCCCCCTGAGACCTCCCTGAAGACACATAGAAACATAGGGCACAATGCAGCCCATCTCTTTGTTTTAAAACACCTTTACAGGGCCACGGTTTCTGTTCCGTCAATTAGACACATCTCACGTGTAGTATTTGATCAATTTTCATACATGTCTACACCCAGAAAGCCATCGCCACAATCAAGAGAGCTAACATTGCCCACCACTCCCCAAGACGGGCAATTTTCCGATTCCCATATTTACCCCTTCCCACCGCCGTCCCTCCCTGGTAACCATAAGTTTGTTTCTCTATGTCTGTGGCTCTATTTGTCTTTTGCAGTTAAGACCATTTCTGTCTTTTTTTCTTAGATTTCACATGGAAGTTGTGTCATGCGGCATTTTTCTCTCTTCTGGCTTACTTCACTCAGAAGGACTATCTCTGTGTCCAACCATGTTGCCGCAAATGGCATGGTTCCATCCTTTTTCACGGCTGTGTAGTATTCCGCGGCATAAAAAGACAACGACTTCTTTATCCAGTCACCAGTCGTTAGGTGTTGGGGTTAGTTCCACGTCCTGGCTAATACAAATAGGGCTGCTGTGAGCATTGAGGTGCATGGGACTTTTTGAGTTAGAGTCTTCTCTTGACATATCCCCAGGCGTGGGCAGGCTGGATCATCAGGTAAGTCCATTTGTAGGTTTTTAAGGAACCTCCATCCCGTCTTCTCTAGTGACAATGCAGCCCGTCTTACTGAAGCAGAGCCATGCTCACAAAGTAACGGCTATCCCTAGAGGTCAGACATGACGTGCATTCAGCTTGGCCTGTTCCAGAAGAAGAGGGCAGTCTGGCAGGGCTGGAGGAGAGTGACCAGGGGAGTGTGGGACAGGCAGGATTCACACCACGTGGGGACATGACAGGCTGGGATAAGGAGCCTGGGCTTCCAGTCATGCCTTGGTAAGCATGCGGCACTGGTTCCAGGACTCCCCACAGATGCCAACATCCATGGATGCTGATGCCTCTTATACAAAATGACATAGGACTTTATTTTTTACATACAAACGTATTTTTCTTCCACGTTGTTGTCGTTTTTACAATGTAGTGTCGAATTCCAGTCTAGAGCACAATTTTCCACTTATGCATAAACATACCCATACAGTCATTGTCACATTCTCTTTCGCTGTGTCCTCCTGTGTACTTTAAATCATCTCTAGGTGACGCGCGGCATGCAAGGCAACGTGAATGCTATGTAAGCGGTTGCCGGTGTGTGGCAAGTTCAATTGTCGCTTTTCGAAACTTTCCGTTTTTTCCCGAATATTTTCAACCCACAGTTAGTTGAATCGGCTGGATCGGGAGCCCCTAGATACAGAGAACCCCCAAGCCCTTCCCACCTCGGACATTTCCACTGGAAGCGCTGAAGGGGCCCAAAGAGAGGAGAAGAGCGCCCTCTAGCGGCTGCAAACACTGAGGCATTCCTTCAGCCTATGCAGCGCGGGAGAGAAGGTTTCGGGCCGACTAGCGCAAAAGGAGGGCCCGCCTGGACAGGAAGGAGGAAGGACGACAGCGGAAGCCAGCTCGCACCCTTCCTGGAGCTAGCTGGTTGCAGTGAGGGACGCCGAGGAACTGGGGACACGTCGCGTGGGGATGGGGGGGGGCAATCGTGGCGGCCAGGAGCAGGGTTCACACAGCTGGCACCCAGTTTGCACGATCAAAATGACAAGGAGAGGGGGTGGGGGGAAGGGGCTGCCTCAGCACCGGGATCCTGACAAGGGCCATAGCGCCGCGACCTCAGCTAATGCGGCTCCCCTGCTAAGCCAGAAAAAGGAAACTGTGAGGCAAGATACTGCAGATTCCACCGCAGCCACACGGATGACTAGATCTCTAACCTGACAAAATGGGACCCTCGGAAACAGGAATCTTCCCTTTCTTCTACATTTTGACCTTGGGACAGGGAGCCACACTTCTCTGACGGGAACCGTCTTTACTCCGGCAGAGAGCTCAGTTTTCCAGGAATAAGTATGGAGAAAAAGTGTGCCGTGATGGTTTAGCAGTTCAAAGCGGAAGCCCGTCTTAGAAACGGGAAAAACCTGCTTCTCAATGAAGTCGAGTTATGGCACGAAGCAGGAGGAAGTTTAAGGAAATCTCTCTTAATATCCATTCACCAGACAAGACTAGCCAGTCCTAAAAAGGCAGCACTTTAAATCAAGGAAGTCTCTTGCTTCCTTTCTGGGGCGGGGTGGGGGCGGGGGGACATGAGAAACAATGCCGCATTTTAAAACAAGCCTTGGGGCCCTAGATACGGAGAGTGTTGTTGGGTGTTGAGGCTGAGAGGTGTTGCTGAGGAGAACGTAAAGCTGCGTATAGACTGGTATGGGTTCCAAGTCTACCGCTGGAAAAAAAGTAGCCAATCATGAGTCCATTTGATTGGGAAAGAAGTAAATAACTCAAAAATGGGAAAGACATGGGATTAAATAGCGGTAGCGAGCAATTAAATCCAAGATGTTTATACCTATATTTTCATTGTGAGTGCAACAAACTGAAAGCAACTGTCTAAAAAGCAGTAACTGTAGCCCGCGCACGCGCACACACGCACACAATGGGGAACGGCAGAGAGGTAAAACATGCTAAATGTATCATGATTGAGAAACAAGATCTAATAGATTATCCCGTTTTTGAGACTGTGATAGCAATACTGGTCCAATTACATATAAAGTTATGAACTTAGAGATGACTTATTAAAACTTAGAGGGAATTTTAATTGGAAGACCATATAGCTTCCAAATCATTGAAGAGAAAACTAACCTCACAAAAATTAATCAATGCAGCTAAGATGGAGTAACGGAGACCGTATTTACCATCGTAGGATAGACCCCAATGTGGATAAAATCTATGAAGCAATGCTTTTTAAGCCATGTGAAAACGAGCATCCACTAGGACCTCGTCCTGCCGCCTCCATACCCAGGCTGCTAGGCCTCCTACTGCCACTACCAAGGATGTCCACCAGGTGGCGACATTGCCCCCCTCTGCTCCTGCTGCAGAGCCAGTCCTGAGCAGCCCTGCTCCAGGTTTTGGCAGGCCGCTCCCAGAAGCGCGCTCGTGGGCCTTGCTCCCTTTTAGCCACCAGCAAAGGGATCGAGGATGAGCACTGAGCCTCCTTACTCATCGAAGATCTAGGAACCTATCTGATTTCTGAGCAGCCCTTTACCCTCGTCTGCCGTCAGGTACTCTCCACCCGACTTGCAGAGTCCGCGGCTTGGGCAGCCTGCACGCTGGCCCCGGCCCGTCAGAATCTCTTCCCCCCACCCCCACCCCACCCCACCCCCACCACCCCGGCCAAGAGGCCACGCGCGGTCGTGAGCAGGGCTCCAGGCCTCTGGAGCCGCGCCGCTTGGACTGCGTCCTGGCCCTGGGCTCGCGAGCTCCATGCCCTGGGCTGAGTCACTTAACATCTCTAAGCTAGTTTCCTCATCAGTACAATGAGGGCATAATCGGTATGGGGGGGAAAAAATCAGAATCTGGGGGGGACTACATTTCTGGTGACTGAAGATTATTTTCCGTTTGAATTATACAGTGAGGGACACCATACAATTTTTACTACTGCAGACTTCTGAAGGACAGCTTCTAGTATTCTTAAAACTAATGCATGCACGTACACACAAACACACGTGCACACACACTGACTCTGCTCCGCCTACATCCCCACGCGCACACACACGGAGTCATGGACCACACACACCCCCACAACATACACACAACCACACAGGTCCTCAGGCGCGCGCACACACACACGCAAAGTCACTGTCACGTGCCCCACACGTCCAGGCTCAACTTTAGAATTCCCAGACTCAGGGGAGTCCTGCAAAGAAAGCGACAGTGCGGGGAGAGCCGATTCCCAGTCTCTGACCGCCAGCCTGACCCTTTTCTTCCCAATGCTGGGTCCATCCCATGCCCCAAGGGGCCTTGGATGTGCACAGGGGGACACTCAGACCTCACATCCGGGCTCTGTCCGTAACCTCCATGCCAACAGCTGCCCGTTGGCCTCTCTGTGAGTCCTGGGATGCTGAACTCCGGGGAGAGCCGGTGCAGAAACTACAAGTGGGTCAGGGGCTGCTGGGGCAGGGCATTCGGGGTCCTGGGATTCCAGAGCACGGGGTGGAGCCAATGGGCGTGTCCCCTTGGCCCTGCTGACTCCACCCCATAGAGGGCGTGGCCAGAGGGCGTGTCAGGGCCAGAGGGACCCTCTGTAGTTCAGGACCCAGGACAGCGCGGGGGGTGTCGGGGGTGGGGGTTGGGGGGCCGCCCCTTGCCGTGCTCTAAGGGCAGAAGCCCTAAGGAAGGGCCGGAGGAGGCTGTAAGGTATCCTCACTGCCATCCATTAAAAAAACAAAAGCCCGCCGCAGGCGAGGGTGGGGAGGGTTTTGCTAGAACAAGGGAAGACGCTCGCAGAGGTCTGGCCGCAGAGGGCTGGGGGGCTTGCCAGGCTGATGAGGAACCGAGAGGCCGTCGGCCTCTAAACTCCACACGAATTCCTCCGGGTGACCCTGAGATGCAGGGAGACACGGAAAGCACGGTAAACACAGGCCGGAAGCTCAGCAGCCTGTTGCTTGCTTCACCGTCCGTCTGGCGTCCCCTCTGCTAGCAAGCAGCCTTTACCGCATCACCCACGGCTGACCCGGCTCAGGATTCCAGCTGATTGTCCACGGGTGGCATCACTTGCTGGTGACACGAAGCAGGCACGTTAGCCACCTCCCAAACCCTGAGGCTCCTCCTGGGAGGAGCCTGCGGGCCCCGAGCCCAGCCTCTGCGCCACGATGCTCCTTAGTGCCGCTCCCGGTTCGCTGCCCCGGCCTCTAGCTCTGGCCGGAACCTCGCTGGATTGGCGATAAATGGCACCCATGCACCACGTGTAAGCTTGGGGTCCAGATGTGACCATGGCTCGTCTCTTCTTCCCATCGATTGGGGGATTGTTCGGGCTTCATGTCATCGTGTTGGCAGGAAGGCCAGCACCGCCCCCCTGAGACCTCCCTGAAGACACATAGAAACATAGGGCACAATGCAGCCCATCTCTTTGTTTTAAAACACCTTTACAGGGCCACGGTTTCTGTTCCGTCAATTAGACACATCTCACGTGTAGTATTTGATCAATTTTCATACATGTCTACACCCAGAAAGCCATCGCCACAATCAAGAGAGCTAACATTGCCCAAGACGGGCAATTTTCCGATTCCCATATTTACCCCTTCCCACCGCCGTCCCTCCCTGGTAACCATAAGTTTGTTTCTCTATGTCTGTGGCTCTATTTGTCTTTTGCAGTTAAGACCATTTCTGTCTTTTTTTCTTAGATTTCACATGGAAGTTGTGTCATGCGGCATTTTTCTCTCTTCTGGCTTACTTCACTCAGAAGGACTATCTCTGTGTCCAAACATGTTGCCGCAAATGGCATGGTTCCATCCTTTTTCACGGCTGTGTAGTATTCCGCGGCATAAAAAGACAACGACTTCTTTATCCAGTCACCAGTCGTTAGGTGTTGGGGTTAGTTCCACGTCCTGGCTAATACAAATAGGGCTGCTGTGAGCATTGAGGTGCATGGGACTTTTTGAGTTAGAGTCTTCTCTTGACATATCCCCAGGCGTGGGCAGGCTGGATCATCAGGTAAGTCCATTTGTAGGTTTTTAAGGAACCTCCATCCCGTCTTCTCTAGTGACAATGCAGCCCGTCTTACTGAAGCAGAGCCATGCTCACAAAGTAACGGCTATCCCTAGAGGTCAGACATGACGTGCATTCAGCTTGGCCTGTTCCAGAAGAAGAGGGCAGTCTGGCAGGGCTGGAGGAGAGTGACCAGGGGAGTGTGGGACAGGCAGGATTCACACCACGTGGGGACATGACAGGCTGGGATAAGGAGCCTGGGCTTCCAGTCATGCCTTGGTAAGCATGGGGCACTGGTTCCAGGACTCCCCACAGATGCCAACATCCATGGATGCTGATGCCTCTTATACAAAATGACATAGGACTTTATTTTTTACATACAAACGTATTTTTCTTCCACGTTGTTGTCGTTTTTACAATGTTGTGTCGAATTCCAGTCTAGAGCACAATTTTCCACTTATGCATAAACATACCCATACAGTCATTGTCACATTCTCTTTCGCTGTGTCCTCCTGTGTACTTTAAATCATCTCTAGGTGACGCGCGGCATGCAAGGCAACGTGAATGCTATGTAAGCGGTTGCCGGTGTGTGGCAAGTTCAATTGTCGCTTTTCGAAACTTTCCGTTTTTTCCCGAATATTTTCAACCCACAGTTAGTTGAATCGGCTGGATCGGGAGCCCCTAGATACAGAGAACCCCCAAGCCCTTCCCACCTCGGACATTTCCACTGGAAGCGCTGAAGGGGCCCAAAGAGAGGAGAAGAGCGCCCTCTAGCGGCTGCAAACGCTGAGGCATTCCTTCAGCCTATGCAGCGCGGGAGAGAAGGTTTCGGGCCGACTAGCGCAAAAGGAGGGCCCGCCTGGACAGGAAGGAGGAAGGACGACAGCGGAAGCCAGCTCGCACCCTTCCTGGAGCTAGCTGGTTGCAGTGAGGGACGCCGAGGAACTGGGGACACGTCGCGTGGGGAGGGGGGGGCAATCGTGGCGGCCAGGAGCAGGGTTCACACAGCTGGCACCCAGTTTGCACGATCAAAATGACAAGGAGAGGGGGTGGGGGGAAGGGGCTGCCTCAGCACCGGGATCCTGACAAGGGCCATAGCGCCGCGACCTCAGCTAATGCGGCTCCCCTGCTAAGCCAGAAAAAGGAAACTGTGAGGCAAGATACTGCAGATTCCACCGCAGCCACACGGATGACTAGATCTCTAACCTGACAAAATGGGACCCTCGGAAACAGGAATCTTCCCTTTCTTCTACATTTTGACCTTGGGACAGGGAGCCACACTTCTCTGACGGGAACCGTCTTTACTCCGGCAGAGAGCTCAGTTTTCCAGGAATAAGTATGGAGAAAAAGTGTGCCGTGATGGTTTAGCAGTTCAAAGCGGAAGCTCGTCTTAGAAACGGGAAAAACCTGCTTCTCAATGAAGTCGAGTTATGGCACGAAGCAGGAGGAAGTTTAAGGAAATCTCTCTTAATATCCATTCACCAGACAAGACTAGCCAGTCCTAAAAAGGCAGCACTTTAAATCAAGGAAGTCTCTTGCTTCCTTTCTGGGGCGGGGTGGGGGCGGGGGAACATGAGAAACAATGCCGCATTTTAAAACAAGCCTTGGGGCCCTAGATACGGAGAGTGTTGTTGGGTGTTGAGGCTGAGAGGTGTTGCTGAGGAGAACGTAAAGCTGCGTATAGACTGGTATGGGTTCCAAGTCTACCGCTGGAAAAAAATTAGCCAATCATGAGTCCATTTGATTGGGAAAGAAGTAAATAACTCAAAAATGGGAAAGACATGGGATTAAATAGCGGTAGCGAGCAATTAAATCCAAGATGTTTATACCTATATTTTCATTGTGAATGCAACAAACTGAAAGCAACTGTCTAAAAAGCAGTAACTGTAGCCCGCGCACGCGCACACACGCACACAATGGGGAACGGCCGGAGGTAAAACATGCTAAATGTATCATGATTGAGAAACAAGATCTAATAGATTATCCCGTTTTTGAGACTGTTATAGCAATACTGGTCCAATTACATATAAAGTTATGAACTTAGAGATGACTTATTAAAACTTAGAGGGAATTTTAATTGGAAGACCATATAGCTTCCAAATCATTGAAGAGAAAACTAACCTCACAAAAATTAATCAATGCAGCTAAGATGGAGTAACGGAGACCGTATTTACCATCGTAGGATAGACCCCAATGTGGATAAAATCTATGAAGCAATGCTTTTTAAGCCATGTGAAAACGATCATCCACTAGGACCTCGTCCTGCCGCCTCCATACCCAGGCTGCTAGGCCTCCTACTGCCACTACCAAGGATGTCCACCAGGTGGCGACATTGCCCCCCTCTGCTCCTGCTGCAGAGCCAGTCCTGAGCAGCCCTGCTCCAGGTTTTGGCAGGCCGCTCCCAGAAGCGCGCTCGTGGGCCTTGCTCCCTTTTAGCCACCAGCAAAGGGATCGAGGATGAGCACTGAGCCTCCTTACTCATCGAAGATCTAGGAACCTATCTGATTTCTGAGCAGCCCTTTACCCTCGTCTGCCGTCAGGTACTCTCCACCCGACTTGCAGAGTCCGCGGCTTGGGCAGCCTGCACGCTGGCCCCGGCCCGTCAGAATCTCTTCCCCCCACCCCCACCCCACCCCACCCCCACCACCCCGGCCAAGAGGCCACGCGCGGTCGTGAGCAGGGCTCCAGGCCTCTGGAGCCGCGCCGCTTGGACTGCGTCCTGGCCCTGGGCTCGCGAGCTCCATGCCCTGGGCTGAGTCACTTAACATCTCTAAGCTAGTTTCCTCATCAGTACAATGAGGGCATAATCGGTATGGGGGGGAAAAAATCAGAATCTGGGGGGGACTACATTTCTGGTGACTGAAGATTATTTTCAGTTTGAATTATACAGTGAGGGACACCATACAATTTTTACTACTGCAGACTTCTGAAGGACAGCTTCTAGTATTCTTAAAACTAATGCATGCACGTACACACAAACACATGTAGACACACACTGTCTCTGCTCCGCCTACATCCCCACGCGCACACACACGGAGTCATGGACCACACACACCCCCACAACATACACACAACCACACAGGTCCTCAGGCGCGCGCACACACACACGCAAAGTCACTGTCACGTGCCCCACACGTCCAGGCTCAACTTTAGAATTCCCAGACTCAGGGGAGTCCTGCGAAGAAAGCGACAGTGCGGGGAGAGCCGATTCCCAGTCTCTGACCGCCAGCCTGACCCTTTTCTTCCCATTGCTGGGTCCATCCCATGCCCCAAGGGGCCTTGGATGTGCACAGGGGGACACTCAGACCTCACATCGGGGCTCTGTCCGTAACCTCCATGCCAACAGCTGCCCGTTGGCTTCTCTGTGAGTCCTGGGATGCTGAACTCCGGGGAGAGCCGGTGCAGAAACTACAAGTGGGTCAGGGGCTGCTGGGGCAGGGCATTCGGGGTCCTGGGATTCCAGAGCACGGGGTGGAGCCAATGGGCGTGTCCCCTTGGCCCTGCTGACTCCACCCCGTAGAGGGCGTGGCCAGAGGGCGTGTCAGGGCCAGAGGGACCCTCTGTAGTTCAGGACCCAGGACAGCGCGGGGGGTGTCGGGGGTGGGGGTTGGGGGGCCGCCCCTTGCCGTGCTCTAAGGGCAGAAGCCCTAAGGAAGGGCCGGAGGAGGCTGTAAGGTATCCTCACTGCCATCCATTAAAAAAACAAAAGCCCGCCGCAGGCGAGGGTGGGGAGGGTTTTGCTAGAACAAGGGAAGACGCTCGCAGAGGTCTGGCCGCAGAGGGCTGGGGGGCTTGCCAGGCTGATGAGGAACCGAGAGGCCGTCGGCCTCTAAACTCCACACGAATTCCTCCGGGTGACCCTGAGATGCAGGGAGACACGGAAAGCACGGTAAACACAGGCCGGAAGCTCAGCAGCCTGTTGCTTGCTTCACCGTCCGTCTGGCGTCCCCTCTGCTAGCAAGCAGCCTTTACCGCATCACCCACGGCTGACCCGGCTCAGGATTCCAGCTGATTGTCCACGGGTGGCATCACTTGCTGGTGACACGAAGCAGGCACGTTAGCCACCTCCCAAACCCTGAGGCTCCTCCTGGGAGGAGCCTGCGGGCCCCGAGCCCAGCCTCTGCGCCACGATGCTCCTTAGTGCCGCTCCCGGTTCGCTGCCCCGGCCTCTAGCTCTGGCCGGAACCTCGCTGGATTGGCGATAAATGGCACCCATGCACCACGTGTAAGCTTGGGGTCCAGATGTGACCATGGCTCGTCACTTCTTCCCATCGATTGGGGGATTGTTCGGGCTTCATGTCATCGTGTTGGCAGGAAGGCCAGCACCGCCCCCCTGAGACCTCCCTGAAGACACATAGAAACATAGGGCACAATGCAGCCCATCTCTTTGTTTTAAAACACCTTTACAGGGCCACGATTTCTGTTCCGTCAATTAGACACATCTCACGTGTAGTATTTGATCAATTTTCATACATGTCTACACCCAGAAAGCCATCGCCACAATCAAGAGAGCTAACATTGCCCAAGACGGGCAATATTCCGATTCCCATATTTACCCCTTCCCACCGCCGTCCCTCCCTGGTAACCATAAGTTTGTTTCTCTATGTCTGTGGCTCTATTTGTCTTTTGCAGTTAAGACCATTTCTGTCTTTTTTTCTTAGATTTCACATGGAAGTTGTGTCATGTGGCATTTTTCTCTCTTCTGGCTTACTTCACTCAGAAGGACTATCTCTCTGTCCAAACATGTTGCCGCAAATGGCATGGTTCCATCCTTTTTCACGGCTGTGTAGTATTCCGCGGCATAAAAAGACAACGACTTCTTTATCCAGTCACCAGTCGTTAGGTGTTGGGGTTAGTTCCACGTCCTGGCTAATACAAATAGGGCTGCTGTGAGCATTGAGGTGCATGGGACTTTTTGAGTTAGAGTCTTCTCTTGACATATCCCCAGGCGTGGGCAGGCTGGATCATCAGGTAAGTCCATTTGTAGGTTTTTAAGGAACCTCCATCCCGTCTTCTCTAGTGACAATGCAGCCCGTCTTACTGAAGCAGAGCCATGCTCACAAAGTAACGGCTATCCCTAGAGGTCAGACATGACGTGCATTCAGCTTGGCCTGTTCCAGAAGAAGAGGGCAGTCTGGCAGGGCTGGAGGAGAGTGACCAGGGGAGTGTGGGACAGGCAGGATTCACACCACGTGGGGACATGACAGGCTGGGATAAGGAGCCTGGGCTTCCAGTCATGCCTTGGTAAGCATGGGGCACTGGTTCCAGGACTCCCCACAGATGCCAACATCCATGGATGCTGATGCCTCTTATACAAAATGACATAGGACTTTATTTTTTACATACAAACGTATTTTTCTTCCACGTTGTTGTCGTTTTTACAATGTTGTGTCGAATACCAGTCTAGAGCACAATTTTCCACTTATGCATAAACATACCCATACAGTCATTGTCACATTCTCTTTCGCTGTGTCCTCCTGTGTACTTTAAATCATCTCTAGGTGACGCGCGGCATGCAAGGCAACGTGAATGCTATGTAAGCGGTTGCCGGTGTGTGGCAAGTTCAATTGTCGCTTTTCGAAACTTTCCGTTTTTTCCCGAATATTTTCAACCCACAGTTAGTTGAATCGGCTGGATCGGGAGCCCCTAGATACAGAGAACCCCCAAGCCCTTCCCACCTCGGACATTTCCACTGGAAGCGCTGAAGGGGCCCAAAGAGAGGAGAAGAGCGCCCTCTAGCGGCTGCAAACGCTGAGGCATTCCTTCAGCCTATGCAGCGCGGGAGAGAAGGTTTCGGGCCGACTAGCGCAAAAGGAGGGCCCGCCTGGACAGGAAGGAGGAAGGACGACAGCGGAAGCCAGCTCGCACCCTTCCTGGAGCTAGCTGGTTGCAGTGAGGGACGCCGAGGAACTGGGGACACGTCGCGTGGGGAGGGGGGGGCAATCGTGGCGGCCAGGAGCAGGGTTCACACAGCTGGCACCCAGTTTGCACGATCAAAATGACAAGGAGAGGGGGTGGGGGGAAGGGGCTGCCTCAGCACCGGGATCCTGACAAGGGCCATAGCGCCGCGACCTCAGCTAATGCGGCTCCCCTGCTAAGCCAGAAAAAGGAAACTGTGAGGCAAGATACTGCAGATTCCACCGCAGCCACACGGATGACTAGATCTCTAACCTGACAAAATGGGACCCTCGGAAACAGGAATCTTCCCTTTCTTCTACATTTTGACCTTGGGACAGGGAGCCACACTTCTCTGACGGGAACCGTCTTTACTCCGGCAGAGAGCTCAGTTTTCCAGGAATAAGTATGGAGAAAAAGTGTGCCGTGATGGTTTAGCAGTTCAAAGCGGAAGCTCGTCTTAGAAACGGGAAAAACCTGCTTCTCAATGAAGTCGAGTTATGGCACGAAGCAGGAGGAAGTTTAAGGAAATCTCTCTTAATATCCATTCACCAGACAAGACTAGCCAGTCCTAAAAAGGCAGCACTTTAAATCAAGGAAGTCTCTTGCTTCCTTTCTGGGGCGGGGTGGGGGCGGGGGGACATGAGAAACAATGCCGCATTTTAAAACAAGCCTTGGGGCCCTAGATACGGAGAGTGTTGTTGGGTGTTGAGGCTGAGAGGTGTTGCTGAGGAGAACGTAAAGCTGCGTATAGACTGGTATGGGTTCCAAGTCTACCGCTGGAAATAAATTAGCCAATCATGAGTCCATTTGATTGGGAAAGAAGTAAATAACTCAAAAATGGGAAAGACATGGGATTAAATAGCGGTAGCGAGCAATTAAATCCAAGATGTTTATACCTATATTTTCATTGTGAATGCAACAAACTGAAAGCAACTGTCTAAAAAGCAGTAACTGTAGCCCGCGCACGCGCACACACGCACACAATGGGGAACGGCGGGAGGTAAAACATGCTAAATGTATCATGATTGAGAAACAAGATCTAATAGATTATCCCGTTTTTGAGACTGTTATAGCAATACTGGTCCAATTACATATAAAGTTATGAACTTAGAGATGACTTATTAAAACTTAGAGGGAATTTTAATTGGAAGACCATATAGCTTCCAAATCATTGAAGAGAAAACTAACCTCACAAAAATTAATCAATGCAGCTAAGATGGAGTAACGGAGACCGTATTTACCATCGTAGGATAGACCCCAATGTGGATAAAATCTATGAAGCAATGCTTTTTAAGCCATGTGAAAACGATCATCCACTAGGACCTCGTCCTGCCGCCTCCATACCCAGGCTGCTAGGCCTCCTACTGCCACTACCAAGGATGTCCACCAGGTGGCGACATTGCCCCCCTCTGCTCCTGCTGCAGAGCCAGTCCTGAGCAGCCCTGCTCCAGGTTTTGGCAGGCCGCTCCCAGAAGCGCGCTCGTGGGCCTTGCTCCCTTTTAGCCACCAGCAAAGGGATCGAGGATGAGCACTGAGCCTCCTTACTCATCGAAGATCTAGGAACCTATCTGATTTCTGAGCAGCCCTTTACCCTCGTCTGCCGTCAGGTACTCTCCACCCGACTTGCAGAGTCCGCGGCTTGGGCAGCCTGCACGCTGGCCCCGGCCCGTCAGAATCTCTTCCCCCCACCCCCACCCCACCCCACCCCCACCACCCCGGCCAAGAGGCCACGCGCGGTCGTGAGCAGGGCTCCAGGCCTCTGGAGCCGCGCCGCTTGGACTGCGTCCTGGCCCTGGGCTCGCGAGCTCCATGCCCTGGGCTGAGTCACTTAACATCTCTAAGCTAGTTTCCTCATCAGTACAATGAGGGCATAATCGGTATGGGGGGGAAAAAATCAGAATCTGGGGGGGACTACATTTCTGGTGACTGAAGATTATTTTCAGTTTGAATTATACAGTGAGGGACACCATACAATTTTTACTACTGCAGACTTCTGAAGGACAGCTTCTAGTATTCTTAAAACTAATGCATGCACGTACACACAAACACATGTAGACACACACTGACTCTGCTCCGCCTACATCCCCACGCGCACACACACGGAGTCATGGACCACACACACCCCCACAACATACACACAACCACACAGGTCCTCAGGCGCGCGCACACACACACGCAAAGTCACTGTCACGTGCCCCACACGTCCAGGCTCAACTTTAGAATTCCCAGACTCAAGGGAGTCCTGCGAAGAAAGCGACAGTGCGGGGAGAGCCGATTCCCAGTCTCTGACCGCCAGCCTGACCCTTTTCTTCCCAATGCTGGGTCCATCCCATGCCCCAAGGGGCCTTGGATGTGCACAGGGGGACACTCAGACCTCACATCCGGGCTCTGTCCGTAACCTCCATGCCAACAGCTGCCCGTTGGCTTCTCTGTGAGTCCTGGGATGCTGAACTCCGGGGAGAGCCGGTGCAGAAACTACAAGTGGGTCAGGGGCTGCTGGGGCAGGGCATTCGGGGTCCTGGGATTCCAGAGCACGGGGTGGAGCCAATGGGCGTGTCCCCTTGGCCCTGCTGACTCCACCCCGTAGAGGGCGTGGCCAGAGGGCGTGTCAGGGCCAGAGGGACCCTCTGTAGTTCAGGACCCAGGACAGCGCGGGGGGTGTCGGGGGTGGGGGTTGGGGGGGCCACCCCTTGCCGTGCTCTAAGGACAGAAGCCCTAAGGAAGGGCCGGAGGAGGCTGTAAGGTATCCTCACTGCCATCCATTAAAAAAACAAAAGCCCGCCGCAGGCGAGGGTGGGGAGGGTTTTGCTAGAACAAGGGAAGACGCTCGCAGAGGTCTGGCCGCAGAGGGCTGGGGGGCTTGCCAGGCTGATGAGGAACCGAGAGGCCGTCGGCCTCTAAACTCCACACGAATTCCTCCGGGTGACCCTGAGATGCAGGGAGACACGGAAAGCACGGTAAACACAGGCCGGAAGCTCAGCAGCCTGTTGCTTGCTTCACCGTCCGTCTGGCGTCCCCTCTGCTAGCAAGCAGCCTTTACCGCATCGCCCACGGCTGACCCGGCTCAGGATTCCAGCTGATTGTCCACGGGTGGCATCACTTGCTGGTGACACGAAGCAGGCACGTTAGCCACCTCCCAAACCCTGAGGCTCCTCCTGGGAGGAGCCTGCGGGCCCCGAGCCCAGCCTCTGCGCCACGATGCTCCTTAGTGCCGCTCCCGGTTCGCTGCCCCGGCCTCTAGCTCTGGCCGGAACCTCGCTGGATTGGCGATAAATGGCACCCATGCACCACGTGTAAGCTTGGGGTCCAGATGTGACCATGGCTCGTCTCTTCTTCCCATCGATTGGGGGATTGTTCGGGCTTCATGTCATCGTGTTGGCAGGAAGGCCAGCACCGCCCCCCTGAGACCTCCCTGAAGACACATAGAAACATAGGACACAATGCAGCCCATCTCTTTGTTTTAAAACACATTTACAGGGCCACGATTTCTGTTACGTCAATTAGACACATCTCACGTGTAGTATTTGATCAATTTTCATACATGTCTACACCCAGAAAGCCATCGCCACAATCAAGAGAGCTAACATTGCCCAAGACGGGAAATTTTCCGATTCCCATATTTACCCCTTCCCACCGCCGTCCCTCCCTGGTAACCATAAGTTTGTTTCTCTATGTCTGTGGCTCTATTTGTCTTTTGCAGTTAAGACCATTTCTGTCTTTTTTTCTTAGATTTCACATGGAAGTTGTGTCATGCGGCATTTTTCTCTCTTCTGGCTTACTTCACTCAGAAGGACTATCTCTGTGTCCAAACATGTTGCCGGAAATGGCATGGTTCCATCCTTTTTCACGGCTGTGTAGTATTCCGCGGCATAAAAAGACAACGACTTCTTTATCCAGTCACCAGTCGTTAGATGTTGGGGTTAGTTCCACGTCCTGGCTAATACAAATAGGGCTGCTGTGAGCATTGAGGTGCATGGGACTTTTTGAGTTAGAGTCTTCTCTTGACATATCCCCAGGCGTGGGCAGGCTGGATCATCAGGTAAGTCCATTTGTAGGTTTTTAAGGAACCTCCATCCCGTCTTCTCTAGTGACAATGCAGCCCGTCTTACTGAAGCAGAGCCATGCTCACAAAGTAACGGCTATCCCTAGAGGTCAGACATGACGTGCATTCAGCTTGGCCTGTTCCAGAAGAAGAGGGCAGTCTGGCAGGGCTGGAGGAGAGTGACCAGGGGAGTGTGGGACAGGCAGGATTCACACCACGTGGGGACATGACAGGCTGGGATAAGGAGCCTGGGCTTCCAGTCATGCCTTGGTAAGCATGGGGCACTGGTTCCAGGACTCCCCACAGATGCCAACATCCATGGATGCTGATGCCTCTTATACAAAATGACATAGGACTTTATTTTTTACATACAAACGTATTTTTCTTCCACGTTGTTGTCGTTTTTACAATGTTGTGTCGAATACCAGTCTAGAGCACAATTTTCCACTTATGCATAAACATACCCATACAGTCATTGTCACATTCTCTTTCGCTGTGTCCTCCTGTGTACTTTAAATCATCTCTAGGTGACGCGCGGCATGCAAGGCAACGTGAATGCTATGTAAGCGGTTGCCGGTGTGTGGCAAGTTCAATTGTCGCTTTTCGAAACTTTCCGTTTTTTTCCGAATATTTTCAACCCACAGTTAGTTGAATCGGCTGGATCGGGAGCCCCTAGATACAGAGAACCCCCAAGCCCTTCCCACCTCGGACATTTCCACTGGAAGCGCTGAAGGGGCCCAAAGAGAGGAGAAGAGCGCCCTCTGCGGCTGCAAACGCTGAGGCATTCCTTCAGCCTATGCAGCGCGGGAGAGAAGGTTTCGGGCCGACTAGCGCAAAAGGAGGGCCCGCCTGGACAGGAAGGAGGAAGGACGACAGCGGAAGCCAGCTCGCACCCTTCCTGGAGCTAGCTGGTTGCAGTGAGGGACGCCGAGGAACTGGGGACACGTCGCGTGGGGAGGGGGGGGGCAATCGTGGCGGCCAGGAGCAGGGTTCACACAGCTGGCACCCAGTTTGCACGATCAAAATGACAAGGAGAGGGGGTGGGGGGAAGGGGCTGCCTCAGCACCGGGATCCTGACAAGGGCCATAGCGCCGCGACCTCAGCTAATGCGGCTCCCCTGCTAAGCCAGAAAAAGGAAACTGTGAGGCAAGATACTGCAGATTCCACCGCAGCCACACGGATGACTAGATCTCTAACCTGACAAAATGGAACCCTCGGAAACAGGAATCTTCCCTTTCTTCTACATTTTGACCTTGGGACAGGGAGCCACACTTCTCTGACGGGAACCGTCTTTACTCCGGCAGAGAGCTCAGTTTTCCAGGAATAAGTATGGAGAAAAAGTGTGCCGTGATGGTTTAGCAGTTCAAAGCGGAAGCCCGTCTTAGAAACGGGAAAAACCTGCTTCTCAATGAAGTCGAGTTATGGCACGAAGCAGGAGGAAGTTTAAGGAAATCTCTCTTAATATCCATTCACCAGACAAGACTAGCCAGTCCTAAAAAGGCAGCACTTTAAATCAAGGAAGTCTCTTGCTTCCTTTCTGGGGCGGGGTGGGGGCGGGGGGACATGAGAAACAATGCCGCATTTTAAAACAAGCCTTGGGGCCCTAGATACGGAGAGTGTTGTTGGGTGTTGAGGCTGAGAGGTGTTGCTGAGGAGAACGTAAAGCTGCGTATAGACTGGTATGGGTTCCAAGTCTACCGCTGGAAAAAAATTAGCCAATCATGAGTCCATTTGATTGGGAAAGAAGTAAATAACTCAAAAATGGGAAAGACATGGGATTAAATAGCGGTAGCGAGCAATTAAATCCAAGATGTTTATACCTATATTTTCATTGTGAATGCAACAAACTGAAAGCAACTGTCTAAAAAGCAGTAACTGTAGCCCGCGCACGCGCACACACGCACACAATGGGGAACAGCCGGAGGTAAAACATGCTAAATGTATCATGATTGAGAAACAAGATCTAATAGATTATCCCGTTTTTGAGACTGTTATAGCAATACTGGTCCAATTACATATAAAGTTATGAACTTAGAGATGACTTATTAAAACTTAGAGGGAATTTTAATTGGAAGACCATATAGCTTCCAAATCATTGAAGAGAAAACTAACCTCACAAAAATTAATCAATGCAGCTAAGATGGAGTAACGGAGACCGTATTTACCATCGTAGGATAGACCCCAATGTGGATAAAATCTATGAAGCAATGCTTTTTAAGCCATGTGAAAACGATCATCCACTAGGACCTCGTCCTGCCGCCTCCATACCCAGGCTGCTAGGCCTCCTACTGCCACTACCAAGGATGTCCACCAGGTGGCGACATTGCCCCCCTCTGCTCCTGCTGCAGAGCCAGTCCTGAGCAGCCCTGCTCCAGGTTTTGGCAGGCCGCTCCCAGAAGCGCGCTCGTGGGCCTTGCTCCCTTTTAGCCACCAGCAAAGGGATCGAGGATGAGCACTGAGCCTCCTTACTCATCGAAGATCTAGGAACCTATCTGATTTCTGAGCAGCCCTTTACCCTCGTCTGCCGTCAGGTACTCTCCACCCGACTTGCAGAGTCCGCGGCTTGGGCAGCCTGCACGCTGGCCCCGGCCCGTCAGAATCTCTTCCCCCCACCCCCACCCCACCCCACCCCCACCACCCCGGCCAAGAGGCCACGCGCGGTCGTGAGCAGGGCTCCAGGCCTCTGGAGCCGCGCCGCTTGGACTGCGTCCTGGCCCTGGGCTCGCGAGCTCCATGCCCTGGGCTGAGTCACTTAACATCTCTAAGCTAGTTTCCTCATCAGTACAATGAGGGCATAATCGGTATGGGGGGGAAAAATCAGAATCTGGGGGGGACTACATTTCTGGTGACTGAAGATTATTTTCAGTTTGAATTATACAGTGAGGGACACCATACAATTTTTACTACTGCAGACTTCTGAAGGACAGCTTCTAGTATTCTTAAAACTAATGCATGCACGTACACACAAACACACGTGCACACACACTGACTCTGCTCCGCCTACATCCCCACGCGCACACACACGGAGTCATGGACCACACACACCCCCACAACATACACACAACCACACAGGTCCTCAGGCGCGCGCACACACACACGCAAAGTCACTGTCACGTGCCCCACACGTCCAGGCTCAACTTTAGAATTCCCAGACTCAGGGGAGTCCTGCGAAGAAAGCGACAGTGCGGGGAGAGCCGATTCCCAGTCTCTGACCGCCAGCCTGACCCTTTTCTTCCCAATGCTGGGTCCATCCCATGCCCCAAGGGGCCTTGGATGTGCACAGGGGGACACTCAGACCTCACATCCGGGCTCTGTCCGTAACCTCCATGCCAACAGCTGCCCGTTGGCCTCTCTGTGAGTCCTGGGATGCTGAACTCCGGGGAGAGCCGGTGCAGAAACTACAAGTGGGTCAGGGGCTGCTGGGGCAGGGCATTCGGGGTCCTGGGATTCCAGAGCACGGGGTGGAGCCAATGGGCGTGTCCCCTTGGCCCTGCTGACTCCACCCCGTAGAGGGCGTGGCCAGAGGGCGTGTCAGGGCCAGAGGGACCCTCTGTAGTTCAGGACCCAGGACAGCGCGGGGGGTGTCGGGGGTGGGGGTTGGGGGGCCGCCCCTTGCCGTGCTCTAAGGGCAGAAGCCCTAAGGAAGGGCCGGAGGAGGCTGTAAGGTATCCTCACTGCCATCCATTAAAAAAACAAAAGCCTGCCGCAGGCGAGGGTGGGGAGGGTTTTGCTAGAACAAGGGAAGACGCTCGCAGAGGTCTGGCCGCAGAGGGCTGGGGGGCTTGCCAGGCTGATGAGGAACCGAGAGGCCGTCGGCCTCTAAACTCCACACGAATTCCTCCGGGTGACCCTGAGATGCAGGGAGACACGGAAAGCACGGTAAACACAGGCCGGAAGCTCAGCAGCCTGTTGCTTGCTTCACCGTCCGTCTGGCGTCCCCTCTGCTAGCAAGCAGCCTTTACCGCATCACCCACGGCTGACCCGGCTCAGGATTCCAGCTGATTGTCCACGGGTGGCATCACTTGCTGGTGACACGAAGCAGGCACGTTAGCCACCTCCCAAACCCTGAGGCTCCTCCTGGGAGGAGCCTGCGGGCCCCGAGCCCAGCCTCTGCGCCACGATGCTCCTTAGTGCCGCTCCCGGTTCGCTGCCCCGGCCTCTAGCTCTGGCCGGAACCTCGCTGGATTGGCGATAAATGGCACCCATGCACCACGTGTAAGCTTGGGGTCCAGATGTGACCATGGCTCGTCTCTTCTTCCCATCGATTGGGGGATTGTTCGGGCTTCATGTCATCGTGTTGGCAGGAAGGCCAGCACCGCCCCCCTGAGACCTCCCTGAAGACACATAGAAACATAGGGCACAATGCAGCCCATCTCTTTGTTTTAAAACACCTTTACAGGGCCACGATTTCTGTTCCGTCAATTAGACACATCTCACGTGTAGTATTTGATCAATTTTCATACATGTCTACACCCAGAAAGCCATCGCCACAATCAAGAGAGCTAACATTGCCCAAGACGGGCAATTTTCCGATTCCCATATTTACCCCTTCCCACCGCCGTCCCTCCCTGGTAACCATAAGTTTGTTTCTCTATGTCTGTGGCTCTATTTGTCTTTTGCAGTTAAGATCATTTCTGTCTTTTTTTCTTAGATTTCACATGGAAGTTGTGTCATGCGGCATTTTTCTCTCTTCTGGCTTACTTCACTCAGAAGGACTGTCTCTGTGTCCAACCATGTTGCCGCAAATGGCATGGTTCCATCCTTTTTCGCGGCTGTGTAGTATTCCGCGGCATAAAAAGACAACGACTTCTTTATCCAGTCACCAGTCGTTAGATGTTGGGGTTAGTTCCACGTCCTGGCTAATACAAATAGGGCTGCTGTGAGCATTGAGGTGCATGGGACTTTTTGAGTTAGAGTTTTCTCTTGACATATCCCCAGGCGTGGGAAGGCTGGATCATCAGGTAAGTCCATCTGTAGGTTTTTAAGGAACCTCCATCCCGTCTTCTCTAGTGACAATGCAGCCCGTCTTACTGAAGCAGAGCCATGCTCACAAAGTAACGGATATTCCTAGAGGCCAGACATGACGTGCATTCAGCTTGGCCTGTTCCAGAAGAAGAGGGCAGTCTGGCAGGGCTGGAGGAGAGTGACCAGGGGAGTGTGGGACAGGCAGGATTCACACCACGTGGGGACATGACAGGCTGGGATAAGGAGCCTGGGCTTCCAGTCATGCCTTGGTAAGCATGGGGCACTGGTTCCAGGACTCCCCACAGATGCCAACATCCATGGATGCTGATGCCTCTTATACAAAATGACATAGGACTTTATTTTTTACATACAAACGTATTTTTCTTCCACGTTGTTGTCGTTTTTACAATGTTGTGTCGAATACCAGTCTAGAGCACAATTTTCCACTTATGCATAAACATACCCATACAGTCATTGTCACATTCTCTTTCGCTGTGTCCTCCTGTGTACTTTAAATCATCTCTAGGTGACGCGCGGCATGCAAGGCAACGTGAATGCTATGTAAGCGGTTGCCGGTGTGTGGCAAGTTCAATTGTCGCTTTTCGAAACTTTCCGTTTTTTCCCGAATATTTTCAACCCACAGTTAGTTGAATCGGCTGGATCGGGAGCCCCTAGATACAGAGAACCCCCAAGCCCTTCCCACCTCGGACATTTCCACTGGAAGCGCTGAAGGGGCCCAAAGAGAGGAGAAGAGCGCCCTCTAGCGGCTGCAAACGCTGAGGCATTCCTTCAGCCTATGCAGCGCGGGAGAGAAGGTTTCGGGCCGACTAGCGCAAAAGGAGGGCCCGCCTGGACAGGAAGGAGGAAGGACGACAGCGGAAGCCAGCTCGCACCCTTCCTGGAGCTAGCTGGTTGCAGTGAGGGACGCCGAGGAACTGGGGACAGGTCGCGTGGGGGGGGGCAATCGTGGCGGCCAGGAGCAGGGTTCACACAGCTGGCACCCAGTTTGCACGATCAAAATGACAAGGAGAGGGGGTGGGGGGAAGGGGCTGCCTCAGCACCGGGATCCTGACAAGGGCCATAGCGCCGCGACCTCAGCTAATGCGGCTCCCCTGCTAAGCCAGAAAAAGGAAACTGTGAGGCAAGATACTGCAGATTCCACCGCAGCCACACGGATGACTAGATCTCTTACCTGACAAAATGGAACCCTCGGAAACAGGAATCTTCCCTTTCTTCTACATTTTGACCTTGGCACAGGGAGCCACACTTCTCTGACGGGAACCGTCTTTACTCCGGCAGAGAGCTCAGTTTTCCAGGAATAAGTATGGAGAAAAAGTGTGCCGTGATGGTTTAGCAGTTCAAAGTGGAAGCCCGTCTTAGAAACGGGAAAAACATGCTTCTCAATGAAGTCGAGTTATGGCACGAAGCAGGAGGAAGTTTAAGGAAATCTCTCTTAATATCCATTCACCAGACAAGACTAGCCAGTCCTAAAAAGGCAGCACGTTAAATCAAGGAAGATTCTTGCTTCCTTTTGGGGGCGGGAGGGGGGCGGGTGGACATGAGAAACAATGCCGCATTTTAAAACAAGCCTTGGGGCCCTAGATACGGAGAGTGTTGTTGGGTGTTGAGGCTGAGAGGTGTTGCTGAGGACAACGTAAAGCTGCGTATAGACTGGTATGGGTTCCAAGTCTACCGCTGGAAAAAAATTAGCCAATCATGTGTCCATTTGATTGGGAAAGAAGTAAATAACTCAAAAATGGGAAAGACATGGGATTAAATAGCGGTAGCGAGCAATTAAATCCAAGATGTTTATACCTATATTTTCATTGTGAATGCAACAAACTGAAAGCAACTGTCTAAAAAGCAGTAACTGTAGCCCGCGCACGCGCACACACGCACACAATGGGGAACAGCAGAGAGGTAAAATAGGCTAAATGTATCATGATTGAGAAACAAGATCTAATAGATTATTCCGTTTTTGAGACTGTTATAGCAATACTGGTCCAATTATACATAAAGTTATGAACTTAGAGATGACTTATTAAAACTTAGAGGGAATTTTAATTGGAAGACCATATAGCTTCCAAATCATTGAAGAGAAAACTAACCTCACAAAAATTAATCAATGCAGCTAAGATGGAGTAACGGAGACCGTATTTACCATCGTAGGATAGACCCCAATGTGGATAAAATCTATGAAGCAATGCTTTTTAAGCCATGTGAAAACGATCATCCACTAGGACCTCGTCCTGCCGCCTCCATACCCAGGCTGCTAGGCCTCCTACTGCCACTACCAAGGATGTCCACCAGGTGGCGACATTGCCCCCCTCTGCTCCTGCTGCAGAGCCAGTCCTGAGCAGCCCTGCTCCAGGTTTTGGCAGGCCGCTCCCAGAAGCGCGCTCGTGGGCCTTGCTCCCTTTTAGCCACCAGCAAAGGGATCGAGGATGAGCACTGAGCCTCCTTACTCATCGAAGATCTAGGAACCTATCTGATTTCTGAGCAGCCCTTTACCCTCGTCTGCCGTCAGGTACTCTCCACCCGACTTGCAGAGTCCGCGGCTTGGGCAGCCTGCACGCTGGCCCCGGCCCGTCAGAATCTCTTCCCCCCACCCCCACCCCACCCCACCCCCACCACCCCGGCCAAGAGGCCACGCGCGGTCGTGAGCAGGGCTCCAGGCCTCTGGAGCCGCGCCGCTTGGACTGCGTCCTGGCCCTGGGCTCGCGAGCTCCATGCCCTGGGCTGAGTCACTTAACATCTCTAAGCTAGTTTCCTCATCAGTACAATGAGGGCATAATCGGTATGGGGGGGAAAAATCAGAATCTGGGGGGGACTACATTTCTGGTGACTGAAGATTATTTTCAGTTTGAATTATACAGTGAGGGACACCATACAATTTTTACTACTGCAGACTTCTGAAGGACAGCTTCTAGTATTCTTAAAACTAATGCATGCACGTACACACAAACACACGTGCACACACACTGACTCTGCTCCGCCTACATCCCCACGCGCACACACACGGAGTCATGGACCACACACACCCCCACAACATACACACAACCACACAGGTCCTCAGGCGCGCGCACACACACACGCAAAGTCACTGTCACGTGCCCCACACGTCCAGGCTCAACTTTAGAATTCCCAGACTCAGGGGAGTCCAGCGAAGAAAGCGACAGTGCGGGGAGAGCCGATTCCCAGTCTCTGACCGCCAGCCTGACCCTTTTCTTCCCAATGCTGGGTCCATCCCATGCCCCAAGGGGCCTTGGATGTGCACAGGGGGACACTCAGACCTCACATCCGGGCTCTGTCCGTAACCTCCATGCCAACAGCTGCCCGTTGGCCTCTCTGTGAGTCCTGGGATGCTGAACTCCGGGGAGAGCCGGTGCAGAAACTACAAGTGGGTCAGGGGCTGCTGGGGCAGGGCATTCGGGGGTCCTGGGATTCCAGAGCACGGGGTGGAGCCAATGGGCGTGTCCCCTTGGCCCTGCTGACTCCACCCCGTAGAGGGCGTGGCCAGAGGGCGTGTCAGGGCCAGAGGGACCCTCTGTAGTTCAGGACCCAGGACAGCGCGGGGGGTGTCGGGGGTGGGGGTTGGGGGGCCGCCCCTTGCCGTGCTCTAAGGGCAGAAGCCCTAAGGAAGGGCCGGAGGAGGCTGTAAGGTATCCTCACTGCCATCCATTAAAAAAACAAAAGCCCGCCGCAGGCGAGGGTGGGGAGGGTTTTGCTAGAACAAGGGAAGACGCTCGCAGAGGTCTGGCCGCAGAGGGCTGGGGGGCTTGCCAGGCTGATGAGGAACCGAGAGGCCGTCGGCCTCTAAACTCCACACGAATTCCTCCGGGTGACCCTGAGATGCAGGGAGACACGGAAAGCACGGTAAACACAGGCCGGAAGCTCAGCAGCCTGTTGCTTGCTTCACCGTCCGTCTGGCGTCCCCTCTGCTAGCAAGCAGCCTTTACCGCATCACCCACGGCTGACCCGGCTCAGGATTCCAGCTGATTGTCCACGGGTGGCATCACTTGCTGGTGACACGAAGCAGGCACGTTAGCCACCTCCCAAACCCTGAGGCTCCTCCTGGGAGGAGCCTGCGGGCCCCGAGCCCAGCCTCTGCGCCACGATGCTCCTTAGTGCCGCTCCCGGTTCGCTGCCCCGGCCTCTAGCTCTGGCCGGAACCTCGCTGGATTGGCGATAAATGGCACCCATGCACCACGTGTAAGCTTGGGGTCCAGATGTGACCATGGCTCGTCTCTTCTTCCCATCGATTGGGGGATTGTTCGGGCTTCATGTCATCGTGTTGGCAGGAAGGCCAGCACCGCCCCCCTGAGACCTCCCTGAAGACACATAGAAACATAGGGCACAATGCAGCCCATCTCTTTGTTTTAAAACACCTTTACAGGGCCACGATTTCTGTTCCGTCAATTAGACACATCTCACGTGTAGTATTTGATCAATTTTCATACATGTCTACACCCAGAAAGCCATCGCCACAATCAAGAGAGCTAACATTGCCCAAGACGGGCAATTTTCCGATTCCCATATTTACCCCTTCCCACCGCCGTCCCTCCCTGGTAACCATAAGTTTGTTTCTCTATGTCTGTGGCTCTATTTGTCTTTTGCAGTTAAGATCATTTCTGTCTTTTTTTCTTAGATTTCACATGGAAGTTGTGTCATGCGGCATTTTTCTCTCTTCTGGCTTACTTCACTCAGAAGGACTGTCTCTGTGTCCAACCATGTTGCCGCAAATGGCATGGTTCCATCCTTTTTCGCGGCTGTGTAGTATTCCGCGGCATAAAAAGACAACGACTTCTTTATCCAGTCACCAGTCGTTAGATGTTGGGGTTAGTTCCACGTCCTGGCTAATACAAATAGGGCTGCTGTGAGCATTGAGGTGCATGGGACTTTTTGAGTTAGAGTTTTCTCTTGACATATCCCCAGGCGTGGGAAGGCTGGATCATCAGGTAAGTCCATCTGTAGGTTTTTAAGGAACCTCCATCCCGTCTTCTCTAGTGACAATGCAGCCCGTCTTACTGAAGCAGAGCCATGCTCACAAAGTAACGGATATTCCTAGAGGCCAGACATGACGTGCATTCAGCTTGGCCTGTTCCAGAAGAAGAGGGCAGTCTGGCAGGGCTGGAGGAGAGTGACCAGGGGAGTGTGGGACAGGCAGGATTCACACCACGTGGGGACATGACAGGCTGGGATAAGGAGCCTGGGCTTCCAGTCATGCCTTGGTAAGCATGGGGCACTGGTTCCAGGACTCCCCACAGATGCCAAAATCCATGGATGCTGATGCCTCTTATACAAAATGACATAGGACTTTATTTTTTACATACAAACATACTTTTCTTCCACGTTGCTGTCGTTTTTACAATGTTGTGTCGAATTCCAGTCTAGAGCACAATTTTCCACTTATGCATAAACATACCCATACAGTCATTGTCACATTCTCTTTCGCTGTGTCCTCCTGTGTACTTTAAATCATCTCTAGGTGACGCGCGGCATGCAAGGCAACGTGAATGCTATGTAAGCGGTTGCCGGTGTGTGGCAAGTTCAATTGTCGCTTTTCGAAACTTTCCGTTTTTTCCCGAATATTTTCAACCCACAGTTAGTTGAATCGGCTGGATCGGGAGCCCCTAGATACAGAGAACCCCCAAGCCCTTCCCACCTCGGACATTTCCACTGGAAGCGCTGAAGGGGCCCAAAGAGAGGAGAAGAGCGCCCTCTAGCGGCTGCAAACGCTGAGGCATTCCTTCAGCCTATGCAGCGCGGGAGAGAAGGTTTCGGGCCGACTAGCGCAAAAGGAGGGCCCGCCTGGACAGGAAGGAGGAAGGACGACAGCGGAAGCCAGCTCGCACCCTTCCTGGAGCTAGCTGGTTGCAGTGAGGGACGCCGAGGAACTGGGGACACGTCGCGTGGGGAGGGGGGGGCAATCGTGGCGGCCAGGAGCAGGGTTCACACAGCTGGCACCCAGTTTGCACGATCAAAATGACAAGGAGAGGGGGTGGGGGGAAGGGGCTGCCTCAGCACCGGGATCCTGACAAGGGCCATAGCGCCGCGACCTCAGCTAATGCGGCTCCCCTGCTAAGCCAGAAAAAGGAAACTGTGAGGCAAGATACTGCAGATTCCACCGCAGCCACACGGATGACTAGATCTCTTACCTGACAAAATGGAACCCTCGGAAACAGGAATCTTCCCTTTCTTCTACATTTTGACCTTGGCACAGGGAGCCACACTTCTCTGACGGGAACCGTCTTTACTCCGGCAGAGAGCTCAGTTTTCCAGGAATAAGTATGGAGAAAAAGTGTGCCGTGATGGTTTAGCAGTTCAAAGCGGAAGCCCGTCTTAGAAACGGGAAAAACATGCTTCTCAATGAAGTCGAGTTATGGCACGAAGCAGGAGGAAGTTTAAGGAAATCTCTCTTAATATCCATTCACCAGACAAGACTAGCCAGTCCTAAAAAGGCAGCACGTTAAATCAAGGAAGATTCTTGCTTCCTTTTGGGGGCGGGAGGGGGGCGGGGGGACATGAGAAACAATGCCGCATTTTAAAACAAGCCTTGGGGCCCTAGATACGGAGAGTGTTGTTGGGTGTTGAGGCTGAGAGGTGTTGCTGAGGACAACGTAAAGCTGCGTATAGACTGGTATGGGTTCCAAGTCTACCGCTGGAAAAAAATTAGCCAATCATGTGTCCATTTGATTGGGAAAGAAGTAAATAACTCAAAAATGGGAAAGACATGGGATTAAATAGCGGTAGCGAGCAATTAAATCCAAGATGTTTATACCTATATTTTCATTGTGAATGCAACAAACTGAAAGCAACTGTCTAAAAAGCAGTAACTGTAGCCCACGCACGCGCACACACGCACACAATGGGGAACAGCAGAGAGGTAAAATATGCTAAATGTATCATGATTGAGAAACAAGATCTAATAGATTATTCCGTTTTTGAGACTGTTATAGCAATACTGGTCCAATTATACATAAAGTTATGAACTTAGAGATGACTTATTAAAACTTAGAGGGAATTTTAATTGGAAGACCATATAGCTTCCAAATCATTGAAGAGAAAACTAACCTCACAAAAATTAATCAATGCAGCTAAGATGGAGTAACGGAGACCGTATTTACCATCGTAGGATAGACCCCAATGTGGATAAAATCTATGAAGCAATGCTTTTTAAGCCATGTGAAAACGATCATCCACTAGGACCTCGTCCTGCCGCCTCCATACCCAGGCTGCTAGGCCTCCTACTGCCACTACCAAGGATGTCCACCAGGTGGCGACATTGCCCCCCTCTGCTCCTGCTGCAGAGCCAGTCCTGAGCAGCCCTGCTCCAGGTTTTGGCAGGCCGCTCCCAGAAGCGCGCTCGTGGGCCTTGCTCCCTTTTAGCCACCAGCAAAGGGATCGAGGATGAGCACTGAGCCTCCTTACTCATCGAAGATCTAGGAACCTATCTGATTTCTGAGCAGCCCTTTACCCTCGTCTGCCGTCAGGTACTCTCCACCCGACTTGCAGAGTCCGCGGCTTGGGCAGCCTGCACGCTGGCCCCGGCCCGTCAGAATCTCTTCCCCCCACCCCCACCCCACCCCACCCCCACCACCCCGGCCAAGAGGCCACGCGCGGTCGTGAGCAGGGCTCCAGGCCTCTGGAGCCGCGCCGCTTGGACTGCGTCCTGGCCCTGGGCTCGCGAGCTCCATGCCCTGGGCTGAGTCACTTAACATCTCTAAGCTAGTTTCCTCATCAGTACAATGAGGGCATAATCGGTATGGGGGGGAAAAATCAGAATCTGGGGGGGACTACATTTCTGGTGACTGAAGATTATTTTCAGTTTGAATTATACAGTGAGGGACACCATACAATTTTTACTACTGCAGACTTCTGAAGGACAGCTTCTAGTATTCTTAAAACTAATGCATGCACGTACACACAAACACACGTGCACACACACTGACTCTGCTCCGCCTACATCCCCACGCGCACACACACGGAGTCATGGACCACACACACCCCCACAACATACACACAACCACACAGGTCCTCAGGCGCGCGCACACACACACGCAAAGTCACTGTCACGTGCCCCACACGTCCAGGCTCAACTTTAGAATTCCCAGACTCAGGGGAGTCCTGCAAAGAAAGCGACAGTGCGGGGAGAGCCGATTCCCAGTCTCTGACCGCCAGCCTGACCCTTTTCTTCCCAATGCTGGGTCCATCCCATGCCCCAAGGGGCCTTGGATGTGCACAGGGGGACACTCAGACCTCACATCCGGGCTCTGTCCGTAACCTCCATGCCAACAGCTGCCCGTTGGCCTCTCTGTGAGTCCTGGGATGCTGAACTCCGGGGAGAGCCGGTGCAGAAACTACAAGTGGGTCAGGGGCTGCTGGGGCAGGGCATTCGGGGTCCTGGGATTCCAGAGCACGGGGTGGAGCCAATGGGCGTGTCCCCTTGGCCCTGCTGACTCCACCCCGTAGAGGGCGTGGCCAGAGGGCGTGTCAGGGCCAGAGGGACCCTCTGTAGTTCAGGACCCAGGACAGCGCGGGGGGTGTCGGGGGTGGGGGTTGGGGGGCCGCCCCTTGCCGTGCTCTAAGGGCAGAAGCCCTAAGGAAGGGCCGGAGGAGGCTGTAAGGTATCCTCACTGCCATCCATTAAAAAAACAAAAGCCCGCCGCAGGCGAGGGTGGGGAGGGTTTTGCTAGAACAAGGGAAGACGCTCGCAGAGGTCTGGCCGCAGAGGGCTGGGGGGCTTGCCAGGCTGATGAGGAACCGAGAGGCCGTCGGCCTCTAAACTCCACACGAATTCCTCCGGGTGACCCTGAGATGCAGGGAGACACGGAAAGCACGGTAAACACAGGCCGGAAGCTCAGCAGCCTGTTGCTTGCTTCACCGTCCGTCTGGCGTCCCCTCTGCTAGCAAGCAGCCTTTACCGCATCACCCACGGCTGACCCGGCTCAGGATTCCAGCTGATTGTCCACGGGTGGCATCACTTGCTGGTGACACGAAGCAGGCACGTTAGCCACCTCCCAAACCCTGAGGCTCCTCCTGGGAGGAGCCTGCGGGCCCCGAGCCCAGCCTCTGCGCCACGATGCTCCTTAGTGCCGCTCCCGGTTCGCTGCCCCGGCCTCTAGCTCTGGCCGGAACCTCGCTGGATTGGCGATAAATGGCACCCATGCACCACGTGTAAGCTTGGGGTCCAGATGTGACCATGGCTCGTCTCTTCTTCCCATCGATTGGGGGATTGTTCGGGCTTCATGTCATCGTGTTGGCAGGAAGGCCAGCACCGCCCCCCTGAGACCTCCCTGAAGACACATAGAAACATAGGGCACAATGCAGCCCATCTCTTTGTTTTAAAACACCTTTACAGGGCCACGATTTCTGTTCCGTCAATTAGACACATCTCACGTGTAGTATTTGATCAATTTTCATACATGTCTACACCCAGAAAGCCATCGCCACAATCAAGAGAGCTAACATTGCCCAAGACGGGCAATTTTCCGATTCCCATATTTACCCCTTCCCACCGCCGTCCCTCCCTGGTAACCATAAGTTTGTTTCTCTATGTCTGTGGCTCTATTTGTCTTTTGCAGTTAAGATCATTTCTGTCTTTTTTTCTTAGATTTCACATGGAAGTTGTGTCATGCGGCATTTTTCTCTCTTCTGGCTTACTTCACTCAGAAGGACTGTCTCTGTGTCCAACCATGTTGCCGCAAATGGCATGGTTCCATCCTTTTTCGCGGCTGTGTAGTATTCCGCGGCATAAAAAGACAACGACTTCTTTATCCAGTCACCAGTCGTTAGATGTTGGGGTTAGTTCCACGTCCTGGCTAATACAAATAGGGCTGCTGTGAGCATTGAGGTGCATGGGACTTTTTGAGTTAGAGTTTTCTCTTGACATATCCCCAGGCGTGGGAAGGCTGGATCATCAGGTAAGTCCATCTGTAGGTTTTTAAGGAACCTCCATCCCGTCTTCTCTAGTGACAATGCAGCCCGTCTTACTGAAGCAGAGCCATGCTCACAAAGTAACGGATATTCCTAGAGGCCAGACATGACGTGCATTCAGCTTGGCCTGTTCCAGAAGAAGAGGGCAGTCTGGCAGGGCTGGAGGAGAGTGACCAGGGGAGTGTGGGACAGGCAGGATTCACACCACGTGGGGACATGACAGGCTGGGATAAGGAGCCTGGGCTTCCAGTCATGCCTTGGTAAGCATGGGGCACTGGTTCCAGGACTCCCCACAGATGCCAAAATCCATGGATGCTGATGCCTCTTATACAAAATGACATAGGACTTTATTTTTTACATACAAACATACTTTTCTTCCACGTTGCTGTCGTTTTTACAATGTTGTGTCGAATTCCAGTCTAGAGCACAATTTTCCACTTATGCATAAACATACCCATACAGTCATTGTCACATTCTCTTTCGCTGTGTCCTCCTGTGTACTTTAAATCATCTCTAGGTGACGCGCGGCATGCAAGGCAACGTGAATGCTATGTAAGCGGTTGCCGGTGTGTGGCAAGTTCAATTGTCGCTTTTCGAAACTTTCCGTTTTTTCCCGAATATTTTCAACCCACAGTTAGTTGAATCGGCTGGATCGGGAGCCCCTAGATACAGAGAACCCCCAAGCCCTTCCCACCTCGGACATTTCCACTGGAAGCGCTGAAGGGGCCCAAAGAGAGGAGAAGAGCGCCCTCTAGCGGCTGCAAACGCTGAGGCATTCCTTCAGCCTATGCAGCGCGGGAGAGAAGGTTTCGGGCCGACTAGCGCAAAAGGAGGGCCCGCCTGGACAGGAAGGAGGAAGGACGACAGCGGAAGCCAGCTCGCACCCTTCCTGGAGCTAGCTGGTTGCAGTGAGGGACGCCGAGGAACTGGGGACACGTCGCGTGGGGAGGGGGGGGCAATCGTGGCGGCCAGGAGCAGGGTTCACACAGCTGGCACCCAGTTTGCACGATCAAAATGACAAGGAGAGGGGGTGGGGGGAAGGGGCTGCCTCAGCACCGGGATCCTGACAAGGGCCATAGCGCCGCGACCTCAGCTAATGCGGCTCCCCTGCTAAGCCAGAAAAAGGAAACTGTGAGGCAAGATACTGCAGATTCCACCGCAGCCACACGGATGACTAGATCTCTTACCTGACAAAATGGAACCCTCGGAAACAGGAATCTTCCCTTTCTTCTACATTTTGACCTTGGCACAGGGAGCCACACTTCTCTGACGGGAACCGTCTTTACTCCGGCAGAGAGCTCAGTTTTCCAGGAATAAGTATGGAGAAAAAGTGTGCCGTGATGGTTTAGCAGTTCAAAGCGGAAGCCCGTCTTAGAAACGGGAAAAACATGCTTCTCAATGAAGTCGAGTTATGGCACGAAGCAGGAGGAAGTTTAAGGAAATCTCTCTTAATATCCATTCACCAGACAAGACTAGCCAGTCCTAAAAAGGCAGCACGTTAAATCAAGGAAGATTCTTGCTTCCTTTTGGGGGCGGGAGGGGGGCGGGGGGACATGAGAAACAATGCCGCATTTTAAAACAAGCCTTGGGGCCCTAGATACGGAGAGTGTTGTTGGGTGTTGAGGCTGAGAGGTGTTGCTGAGGACAACGTAAAGCTGCGTATAGACTGGTATGGGTTCCAAGTCTACCGCTGGAAAAAAATTAGCCAATCATGTGTCCATTTGATTGGGAAAGAAGTAAATAACTCAAAAATGGGAAAGACATGGGATTAAATAGCGGTAGCGAGCAATTAAATCCAAGATGTTTATACCTATATTTTCATTGTGAATGCAACAAACTGAAAGCAACTGTCTAAAAAGCAGTAACTGTAGCCCGCGCACGCGCACACACGCACACAATGGGGAACAGCAGAGAGGTAAAATATGCTAAATGTATCATGATTGAGAAACAAGATCTAATAGATTATTCCGTTTTTGAGACTGTTATAGCAATACTGGTCCAATTATACATAAAGTTATGAACTTAGAGATGACTTATTAAAACTTAGAGGGAATTTTAATTGGAAGACCATATAGCTTCCAAATCATTGAAGAGAAAACTAACCTCACAAAAATTAATCAATGCAGCTAAGATGGAGTAACGGAGACCGTATTTACCATCGTAGGATAGACCCCAATGTGGATAAAATCTATGAAGCAATGTTTTTTAAGCCATGTGAAAACGATCATCCACTAGGACCTCGTCCTGCCGCCTCCATACCCAGGCTGCTAGGCCTCCTACTGCCACTACCAAGGATGTCCACCAGGTGGCGACATTGCCCCCCTCTGCTCCTGCTGCAGAGCCAGTCCTGAGCAGCCCTGCTCCAGGTTTTGGCAGGCCGCTCCCAGAAGCGCGCTCGTGGGCCTTGCTCCCTTTTAGCCACCAGCAAAGGGATCGAGGATGAGCACTGAGCCTCCTTACTCATCGAAGATCTAGGAACCTATCTGATTTCTGAGCAGCCCTTTACCCTCGTCTGCCGTCAGGTACTCTCCACCCGACTTGCAGAGTCCGCGGCTTGGGCAGCCTGCACGCTGGCCCCGGCCCGTCAGAATCTCTTCCCCCCACCCCCACCCCACCCCACCCCCACCACCCCGGCCAAGAGGCCACGCGCGGTCGTGAGCAGGGCTCCAGGCCTCTGGAGCCGCGCCGCTTGGACTGCGTCCTGGCCCTGGGCTCGCGAGCTCCATGCCCTGGGCTGAGTCACTTAACATCTCTAAGCTAGTTTCCTCATCAGTACAATGAGGGCATAATCGGTATGGGGGGGAAAAATCAGAATCTGGGGGGGACTACATTTCTGGTGACTGAAGATTATTTTCAGTTTGAATTATACAGTGAGGGACACCATACAATTTTTACTACTGCAGACTTCTGAAGGACAGCTTCTAGTATTCTTAAAACTAATGCATGCACGTACACACAAACACACGTGCACACACACTGACTCTGCTCCGCCTACATCCCCACGCGCACACACACGGAGTCATGGACCACACACACCCCCACAACATACACACAACCACACAGGTCCTCAGGCGCGCGCACACACACACGCAAAGTCACTGTCACGTGCCCCACACGTCCAGGCTCAACTTTAGAATTCCCAGACTCAGGGGAGTCCTGCAAAGAAAGCGACAGTGCGGGGAGAGCCGATTCCCAGTCTCTGACCGCCAGCCTGACCCTTTTCTTCCCAATGCTGGGTCCATCCCATGCCCCAAGGGGCCTTGGATGTGCACAGGGGGACACTCAGACCTCACATCCGGGCTCTGTCCGTAACCTCCATGCCAACAGCTGCCCGTTGGCCTCTCTGTGAGTCCTGGGATGCTGAACTCCGGGGAGAGCCGGTGCAGAAACTACAAGTGGGTCAGGGGCTGCTGGGGCAGGGCATTCGGGGTCCTGGGATTCCAGAGCACGGGGTGGAGCCAATGGGCGTGTCCCCTTGGCCCTGCTGACTCCACCCCGTAGAGGGCGTGGCCAGAGGGCGTGTCAGGGCCAGAGGGACCCTCTGTAGTTCAGGACCCAGGACAGCGCGGGGGGTGTCGGGGGTGGGGGTTGGGGGGCCGCCCCTTGCCGTGCTCTAAGGGCAGAAGCCCTAAGGAAGGGCCGGAGGAGGCTGTAAGGTATCCTCACTGCCATCCATTAAAAAAACAAAAGCCCGCCGCAGGCGAGGGTGGGGAGGGTTTTGCTAGAACAAGGGAAGACGCTCGCAGAGGTCTGGCCGCAGAGGGCTGGGGGGCTTGCCAGGCTGATGAGGAACCGAGAGGCCGTCGGCCTCTAAACTCCACACGAATTCCTCCGGGTGACCCTGAGATGCAGGGAGACACGGAAAGCACGGTAAACACAGGCCGGAAGCTCAGCAGCCTGTTGCTTGCTTCACCGTCCGTCTGGCGTCCCCTCTGCTAGCAAGCAGCCTTTACCGCATCACCCACGGCTGACCCGGCTCAGGATTCCAGCTGATTGTCCACGGGTGGCATCACTTGCTGGTGACACGAAGCAGGCACGTTAGCCACCTCCCAAACCCTGAGGCTCCTCCTGGGAGGAGCCTGCGGGCCCCGAGCCCAGCCTCTGCGCCACGATGCTCCTTAGTGCCGCTCCCGGTTCGCTGCCCCGGCCTCTAGCTCTGGCCGGAACCTCGCTGGATTGGCGATAAATGGCACCCATGCACCACGTGTAAGCTTGGGGTCCAGATGTGACCATGGCTCGTCTCTTCTTCCCATCGATTGGGGGATTGTTCGGGCTTCATGTCATCGTGTTGGCAGGAAGGCCAGCACCGCCCCCCTGAGACCTCCCTGAAGACACATAGAAACATAGGGCACAATGCAGCCCATCTCTTTGTTTTAAAACACCTTTACAGGGCCACGATTTCTGTTCCGTCAATTAGACACATCTCACGTGTAGTATTTGATCAATTTTCATACATGTCTACACCCAGAAAGCCATCGCCACAATCAAGAGAGCTAACATTGCCCAAGACGGGCAATTTTCCGATTCCCATATTTACCCCTTCCCACCGCCGTCCCTCCCTGGTAACCATAAGTTTGTTTCTCTATGTCTGTGGCTCTATTTGTCTTTTGCAGTTAAGATCATTTCTGTCTTTTTTTCTTAGATTTCACATGGAAGTTGTGTCATGCGGCATTTTTCTCTCTTCTGGCTTACTTCACTCAGAAGGACTGTCTCTGTGTCCAACCATGTTGCCGCAAATGGCATGGTTCCATCCTTTTTCGCGGCTGTGTAGTATTCCGCGGCATAAAAAGACAACGACTTCTTTATCCAGTCACCAGTCGTTAGATGTTGGGGTTAGTTCCACGTCCTGGCTAATACAAATAGGGCTGCTGTGAGCATTGAGGTGCATGGGACTTTTTGAGTTAGAGTTTTCTCTTGACATATCCCCAGGCGTGGGAAGGCTGGATCATCAGGTAAGTCCATCTGTAGGTTTTTAAGGAACCTCCATCCCGTCTTCTCTAGTGACAATGCAGCCCGTCTTACTGAAGCAGAGCCATGCTCACAAAGTAACGGATATTCCTAGAGGCCAGACATGACGTGCATTCAGCTTGGCCTGTTCCAGAAGAAGAGGGCAGTCTGGCAGGGCTGGAGGAGAGTGACCAGGGGAGTGTGGGACAGGCAGGATTCACACCACGTGGGGACATGACAGGCTGGGATAAGGAGCCTGGGCTTCCAGTCATGCCTTGGTAAGCATGGGGCACTGGTTCCAGGACTCCCCACAGATGCCAAAATCCATGGATGCTGATGCCTCTTATACAAAATGACATAGGACTTTATTTTTTACATACAAACATACTTTTCTTCCACGTTGCTGTCGTTTTTACAATGTTGTGTCGAATTCCAGTCTAGAGCACAATTTTCCACTTATGCATAAACATACCCATACAGTCATTGTCACATTCTCTTTCGCTGTGTCCTCCTGTGTACTTTAAATCATCTCTAGGTGACGCGCGGCATGCAAGGCAACGTGAATGCTATGTAAGCGGTTGCCGGTGTGTGGCAAGTTCAATTGTCGCTTTTCGAAACTTTCCGTTTTTTCCCGAATATTTTCAACCCACAGTTAGTTGAATCGGCTGGATCGGGAGCCCCTAGATACAGAGAACCCCCAAGCCCTTCCCACCTCGGACATTTCCACTGGAAGCGCTGAAGGGGCCCAAAGAGAGGAGAAGAGCGCCCTCTAGCGGCTGCAAACGCTGAGGCATTCCTTCAGCCTATGCAGCGCGGGAGAGAAGGTTTCGGGCCGACTAGCGCAAAAGGAGGGCCCGCCTGGACAGGAAGGAGGAAGGACGACAGCGGAAGCCAGCTCGCACCCTTCCTGGAGCTAGCTGGTTGCAGTGAGGGACGCCGAGGAACTGGGGACACGTCGCGTGGGGAGGGGGGGGCAATCGTGGCGGCCAGGAGCAGGGTTCACACAGCTGGCACCCAGTTTGCACGATCAAAATGACAAGGAGAGGGGGTGGGGGGAAGGGGCTGCCTCAGCACCGGGATCCTGACAAGGGCCATAGCGCCGCGACCTCAGCTAATGCGGCTCCCCTGCTAAGCCAGAAAAAGGAAACTGTGAGGCAAGATACTGCAGATTCCACCGCAGCCACACGGATGACTAGATCTCTTACCTGACAAAATGGAACCCTCGGAAACAGGAATCTTCCCTTTCTTCTACATTTTGACCTTGGCACAGGGAGCCACACTTCTCTGACGGGAACCGTCTTTACTCCGGCAGAGAGCTCAGTTTTCCAGGAATAAGTATGGAGAAAAAGTGTGCTGTGATGGTTTAGCAGTTCAAAGCGGAAGCCCGTCTTAGAAACGGGAAAAACATGCTTCTCAATGAAGTCGAGTTATGGCACGAAGCAGGAGGAAGTTTAAGGAAATCTCTCTTAATATCCATTCACCAGACAAGACTAGCCAGTCCTAAAAAGGCAGCACGTTAAATCAAGGAAGATTCTTGCTTCCTTTTGGGGGCGGGAGGGGGGCGGGGGGACATGAGAAACAATGCCGCATTTTAAAACAAGCCTTGGGGCCCTAGATACGGAGAGTGTTGTTGGGTGTTGAGGCTGAGAGGTGTTGCTGAGGACAACGTAAAGCTGCGTATAGACTGGTATGGGTTCCAAGTCTACCGCTGGAAAAAAATTAGCCAATCATGTGTCCATTTGATTGGGAAAGAAGTAAATAACTCAAAAATGGGAAAGACATGGGATTAAATAGCGGTAGCGAGCAATTAAATCCAAGATGTTTATACCTATATTTTCATTGTGAATGCAACAAACTGAAAGCAACTGTCTAAAAAGCAGTAACTGTAGCCCGCGCACGCGCACACACGCACACAATGGGGAACAGCAGAGAGGTAAAATATGCTAAATGTATCATGATTGAGAAACAAGATCTAATAGATTATTCCGTTTTTGAGACTGTTATAGCAATACTGGTCCAATTATACATAAAGTTATGAACTTAGAGATGACTTATTAAAACTTAGAGGGAATTTTAATTGGAAGACCATATAGCTTCCAAATCATTGAAGAGAAAACTAACCTCACAAAAATTAATCAATGCAGCTAAGATGGAGTAACGGAGACCGTATTTACCATCGTAGGATAGACCCCAATGTGGATAAAATCTATGAAGCAATGCTTTTTAAGCCATGTGAAAACGATCATCCACTAGGACCTCGTCCTGCCGCCTCCATACCCAGGCTGCTAGGCCTCCTACTGCCACTACCAAGGATGTCCACCAGGTGGCGACATTGCCCCCCTCTGCTCCTGCTGCAGAGCCAGTCCTGAGCAGCCCTGCTCCAGGTTTTGGCAGGCCGCTCCCAGAAGCGCGCTCGTGGGCCTTGCTCCCTTTTAGCCACCAGCAAAGGGATCGAGGATGAGCACTGAGCCTCCTTACTCATCGAAGATCTAGGAACCTATCTGATTTCTGAGCAGCCCTTTACCCTCGTCTGCCGTCAGGTACTCTCCACCCGACTTGCAGAGTCCGCGGCTTGGGCAGCCTGCACGCTGGCCCCGGCCCGTCAGAATCTCTTCCCCCCACCCCCACCCCACCCCACCCCCACCACCCCGGCCAAGAGGCCACGCGCGGTCGTGAGCAGGGCTCCAGGCCTCTGGAGCCGCGCCGCTTGGACTGCGTCCTGGCCCTGGGCTCGCGAGCTCCATGCCCTGGGCTGAGTCACTTAACATCTCTAAGCTAGTTTCCTCATCAGTACAATGAGGGCATAATCGGTATGGGGGGGAAAAATCAGAATCTGGGGGGGACTACATTTCTGGTGACTGAAGATTATTTTCAGTTTGAATTATACAGTGAGGGACACCATACAATTTTTACTACTGCAGACTTCTGAAGGACAGCTTCTAGTATTCTTAAAACTAATGCATGCACGTACACACAAACACACGTGCACACACACTGACTCTGCTCCGCCTACATCCCCACGCGCACACACACGGAGTCATGGACCACACACACCCCCACAACATACACACAACCACACAGGTCCTCAGGCGCGCGCACACACACACGCAAAGTCACTGTCACGTGCCCCACACGTCCAGGCTCAACTTTAGAATTCCCAGACTCAGGGGAGTCCTGCAAAGAAAGCGACAGTGCGGGGAGAGCCGATTCCCAGTCTCTGACCGCCAGCCTGACCCTTTTCTTCCCAATGCTGGGTCCATCCCATGCCCCAAGGGGCCTTGGATGTGCACAGGGGGACACTCAGACCTCACATCCGGGCTCTGTCCGTAACCTCCATGCCAACAGCTGCCCGTTGGCCTCTCTGTGAGTCCTGGGATGCTGAACTCCGGGGAGAGCCGGTGCAGAAACTACAAGTGGGTCAGGGGCTGCTGGGGCAGGGCATTCGGGGTCCTGGGATTCCAGAGCACGGGGTGGAGCCAATGGGCGTGTCCCCTTGGCCCTGCTGACTCCACCCCGTAGAGGGCGTGGCCAGAGGGCGTGTCAGGGCCAGAGGGACCCTCTGTAGTTCAGGACCCAGGACAGCGCGGGGGGTGTCGGGGGTGGGGGTTGGGGGGCCGCCCCTTGCCGTGCTCTAAGGGCAGAAGCCCTAAGGAAGGGCCGGAGGAGGCTGTAAGGTATCCTCACTGCCAACCATTAAAAAAACAAAAGCCCGCCGCAGGCGAGGGTGGGGAGGGTTTTGCTAGAACAAGGGAAGACGCTCGCAGAGGTCTGGCCGCAGAGGGCTGGGGGGCTTGCCAGGCTGATGAGGAACCGAGAGGCCGTCGGCCTCTAAACTCCACACGAATTCCTCCGGGTGACCCTGAGATGCAGGGAGACACGGAAAGCACGGTAAACACAGGCCGGAAGCTCAGCAGCCTGTTGCTTGCTTCACCGTCCGTCTGGCGTCCCCTCTGCTAGCAAGCAGCCTTTACCGCATCACCCACGGCTGACCCGGCTCAGGATTCCAGCTGATTGTCCACGGGTGGCATCACTTGCTGGTGACACGAAGCAGGCACGTTAGCCACCTCCCAAACCCTGAGGCTCCTCCTGGGAGGAGCCTGCGGGCCCCGAGCCCAGCCTCTGCGCCACGATGCTCCTTAGTGCCGCTCCCGGTTCGCTGCCCCGGCCTCTAGCTCTGGCCGGAACCTCGCTGGATTGGCGATAAATGGCACCCATGCACCACGTGTAAGCTTGGGGTCCAGATGTGACCATGGCTCGTCTCTTCTTCCCATCGATTGGGGGATTGTTCGGGCTTCATGTCATCGTGTTGGCAGGAAGGCCAGCACCGCCCCCCTGAGACCTCCCTGAAGACACATAGAAACATAGGGCACAATGCAGCCCATCTCTTTGTTTTAAAACACCTTTACAGGGCCACGATTTCTGTTCCGTCAATTAGACACATCTCACGTGTAGTATTTGATCAATTTTCATACATGTCTACACCCAGAAAGCCATCGCCACAATCAAGAGAGCTAACATTGCCCAAGACGGGCAATTTTCCGATTCCCATATTTACCCCTTCCCACCGCCGTCCCTCCCTGGTAACCATAAGTTTGTTTCTCTATGTCTGTGGCTCTATTTGTCTTTTGCAGTTAAGATCATTTCTGTCTTTTTTTCTTAGATTTCACATGGAAGTTGTGTCATGCGGCATTTTTCTCTCTTCTGGCTTACTTCACTCAGAAGGACTGTCTCTGTGTCCAACCATGTTGCCGCAAATGGCATGGTTCCATCCTTTTTCGCGGCTGTGTAGTATTCCGCGGCATAAAAAGACAACGACTTCTTTATCCAGTCACCAGTCGTTAGATGTTGGGGTTAGTTCCACGTCCTGGCTAATACAAATAGGGCTGCTGTGAGCATTGAGGTGCATGGGACTTTTTGAGTTAGAGTTTTCTCTTGACATATCCCCAGGCGTGGGAAGGCTGGATCATCAGGTAAGTCCATCTGTAGGTTTTTAAGGAACCTCCATCCCGTCTTCTCTAGTGACAATGCAGCCCGTCTTACTGAAGCAGAGCCATGCTCACAAAGTAACGGATATTCCTAGAGGCCAGACATGACGTGCATTCAGCTTGGCCTGTTCCAGAAGAAGAGGGCAGTCTGGCAGGGCTGGAGGAGAGTGACCAGGGGAGTGTGGGACAGGCAGGATTCACACCACGTGGGGACATGACAGGCTGGGATAAGGAGCCTGGGCTTCCAGTCATGCCTTGGTAAGCATGGGGCACTGGTTCCAGGACTCCCCACAGATGCCAAAATCCATGGATGCTGATGCCTCTTATACAAAATGACATAGGACTTTATTTTTTACATACAAACATACTTTTCTTCCACGTTGCTGTCGTTTTTACAATGTTGTGTCGAATTCCAGTCTAGAGCACAATTTTCCACTTATGCATAAACATACCCATACAGTCATTGTCACATTCTCTTTCGCTGTGTCCTCCTGTGTACTTTAAATCATCTCTAGGTGACGCGCGGCATGCAAGGCAACGTGAATGCTATGTAAGCGGTTGCCGGTGTGTGGCAAGTTCAATTGTCGCTTTTCGAAACTTTCCGTTTTTTCCCGAATATTTTCAACCCACAGTTAGTTGAATCGGCTGGATCGGGAGCCCCTAGATACAGAGAACCCCCAAGCCCTTCCCACCTCGGACATTTCCACTGGAAGCGCTGAAGGGGCCCAAAGAGAGGAGAAGAGCGCCCTCTAGCGGCTGCAAACGCTGAGGCATTCCTTCAGCCTATGCAGCGCGGGAGAGAAGGTTTCGGGCCGACTAGCGCAAAAGGAGGGCCCGCCTGGACAGGAAGGAGGAAGGACGACAGCGGAAGCCAGCTCGCACCCTTCCTGGAGCTAGCTGGTTGCAGTGAGGGACGCCGAGGAACTGGGGACACGTCGCGTGGGGAGGGGGGGGCAATCGTGGCGGCCAGGAGCAGGGTTCACACAGCTGGCACCCAGTTTGCACGATCAAAATGACAAGGAGAGGGGGTGGGGGGAAGGGGCTGCCTCAGCACCGGGATCCTGACAAGGGCCATAGCGCCGCGACCTCAGCTAATGCGGCTCCCCTGCTAAGCCAGAAAAAGGAAACTGTGAGGCAAGATACTGCAGATTCCACCGCAGCCACACGGATGACTAGATCTCTTACCTGACAAAATGGAACCCTCGGAAACAGGAATCTTCCCTTTCTTCTACATTTTGACCTTGGCACAGGGAGCCACACTTCTCTGACGGGAACCGTCTTTACTCCGGCAGAGAGCTCAGTTTTCCAGGAATAAGTATGGAGAAAAAGTGTGCCGTGATGGTTTAGCAGTTCAAAGCGGAAGCCCGTCTTAGAAACGGGAAAAACATGCTTCTCAATGAAGTCGAGTTATGGCACGAAGCAGGAGGAAGTTTAAGGAAATCTCTCTTAATATCCATTCACCAGACAAGACTAGCCAGTCCTAAAAAGGCAGCACGTTAAATCAAGGAAGATTCTTGCTTCCTTTTGGGGGCGGGAGGGGGGCGGGGGGACATGAGAAACAATGCCGCATTTTAAAACAAGCCTTGGGGCCCTAGATACGGAGAGTGTTGTTGGGTGTTGAGGCTGAGAGGTGTTGCTGAGGACAACGTAAAGCTGCGTATAGACTGGTATGGGTTCCAAGTCTACCGCTGGAAAAAAATTAGCCAATCATGTGTCCATTTGATTGGGAAAGAAGTAAATAACTCAAAAATGGGAAAGACATGGGATTAAATAGCGGTAGCGAGCAATTAAATCCAAGATGTTTATACCTATATTTTCATTGTGAATGCAACAAACTGAAAGCAACTGTCTAAAAAGCAGTAACTGTAGCCCGCGCACGCGCACACACGCACACAATGGGGAACAGCAGAGAGGTAAAATATGCTAAATGTATCATGATTGAGAAACAAGATCTAATAGATTATTCCGTTTTTGAGACTGTTATAGCAATACTGGTCCAATTATACATAAAGTTATGAACTTAGAGATGACTTATTAAAACTTAGAGGGAATTTTAATTGGAAGACCATATAGCTTCCAAATCATTGAAGAGAAAACTAACCTCACAAAAATTAATCAATGCAGCTAAGATGGAGTAACGGAGACCGTATTTACCATCGTAGGATAGACCCCAATGTGGATAAAATCTATGAAGCAATGCTTTTTAAGCCATGTGAAAACGATCATCCACTAGGACCTCGTCCTGCCGCCTCCATACCCAGGCTGCTAGGCCTCCTACTGCCACTACCAAGGATGTCCACCAGGTGGCGACATTGCCCCCCTCTGCTCCTGCTGCAGAGCCAGTCCTGAGCAGCCCTGCTCCAGGTTTTGGCAGGCCGCTCCCAGAAGCGCGCTCGTGGGCCTTGCTCCCTTTTAGCCACCAGCAAAGGGATCGAGGATGAGCACTGAGCCTCCTTACTCATCGAAGATCTAGGAACCTATCTGATTTCTGAGCAGCCCTTTACCCTCGTCTGCCGTCAGGTACTCTCCACCCGACTTGCAGAGTCCGCGGCTTGGGCAGCCTGCACGCTGGCCCCGGCCCGTCAGAATCTCTTCCCCCCACCCCCACCCCACCCCACCCCCACCACCCCGGCCAAGAGGCCACGCGCGGTCGTGAGCAGGGCTCCAGGCCTCTGGAGCCGCGCCGCTTGGACTGCGTCCTGGCCCTGGGCTCGCGAGCTCCATGCCCTGGGCTGAGTCACTTAACATCTCTAAGCTAGTTTCCTCATCAGTACAATGAGGGCATAATCGGTATGGGGGGGAAAAATCAGAATCTGGGGGGGACTACATTTCTGGTGACTGAAGATTATTTTCAGTTTGAATTATACAGTGAGGGACACCATACAATTTTTACTACTGCAGACTTCTGAAGGACAGCTTCTAGTATTCTTAAAACTAATGCATGCACGTACACACAAACACACGTGCACACACACTGACTCTGCTCCGCCTACATCCCCACGCGCACACACACGGAGTCATGGACCACACACACCCCCACAACATACACACAACCACACAGGTCCTCAGGCGCGCGCACACACACACGCAAAGTCACTGTCACGTGCCCCACACGTCCAGGCTCAACTTTAGAATTCCCAGACTCAGGGGAGTCCTGCAAAGAAAGCGACAGTGCGGGGAGAGCCGATTCCCAGTCTCTGACCGCCAGCCTGACCCTTTTCTTCCCAATGCTGGGTCCATCCCATGCCCCAAGGGGCCTTGGATGTGCACAGGGGGACACTCAGACCTCACATCCGGGCTCTGTCCGTAACCTCCATGCCAACAGCTGCCCGTTGGCCTCTCTGTGAGTCCTGGGATGCTGAACTCCGGGGAGAGCCGGTGCAGAAACTACAAGTGGGTCAGGGGCTGCTGGGGCAGGGCATTCGGGGTCCTGGGATTCCAGAGCACGGGGTGGAGCCAATGGGCGTGTCCCCTTGGCCCTGCTGACTCCACCCCGTAGAGGGCGTGGCCAGAGGGCGTGTCAGGGCCAGAGGGACCCTCTGTAGTTCAGGACCCAGGACAGCGCGGGGGGTGTCGGGGGTGGGGGTTGGGGGGCCGCCCCTTGCCGTGCTCTAAGGGCAGAAGCCCTAAGGAAGGGCCGGAGGAGGCTGTAAGGTATCCTCACTGCCATCCATTAAAAAAACAAAAGCCCGCCGCAGGCGAGGGTGGGGAGGGTTTTGCTAGAACAAGGGAAGACGCTCGCAGAGGTCTGGCCGCAGAGGGCTGGGGGGCTTGCCAGGCTGATGAGGAACCGAGAGGCCGTCGGCCTCTAAACTCCACACGAATTCCTCCGGGTGACCCTGAGATGCAGGGAGACACGGAAAGCACGGTAAACACAGGCCGGAAGCTCAGCAGCCTGTTGCTTGCTTCACCGTCCGTCTGGCGTCCCCTCTGCTAGCAAGCAGCCTTTACCGCATCACCCACGGCTGACCCGGCTCAGGATTCCAGCTGATTGTCCACGGGTGGCATCACTTGCTGGTGACACGAAGCAGGCACGTTAGCCACCTCCCAAACCCTGAGGCTCCTCCTGGGAGGAGCCTGCGGGCCCCGAGCCCAGCCTCTGCGCCACGATGCTCCTTAGTGCCGCTCCCGGTTCGCTGCCCCGGCCTCTAGCTCTGGCCGGAACCTCGCTGGATTGGCGATAAATGGCACCCATGCACCACGTGTAAGCTTGGGGTCCAGATGTGACCATGGCTCGTCTCTTCTTCCCATCGATTGGGGGATTGTTCGGGCTTCATGTCATCGTGTTGGCAGGAAGGCCAGCACCGCCCCCCTGAGACCTCCCTGAAGACACATAGAAACATAGGGCACAATGCAGCCCATCTCTTTGTTTTAAAACACCTTTACAGGGCCACGATTTCTGTTCCGTCAATTAGACACATCTCACGTGTAGTATTTGATCAATTTTCATACATGTCTACACCCAGAAAGCCATCGCCACAATCAAGAGAGCTAACATTGCCCAAGACGGGCAATTTTCCGATTCCCATATTTACCCCTTCCCACCGCCGTCCCTCCCTGGTAACCATAAGTTTGTTTCTCTATGTCTGTGGCTCTATTTGTCTTTTGCAGTTAAGATCATTTCTGTCTTTTTTTCTTAGATTTCACATGGAAGTTGTGTCATGCGGCATTTTTCTCTCTTCTGGCTTACTTCACTCAGAAGGACTGTCTCTGTGTCCAACCATGTTGCCGCAAATGGCATGGTTCCATCCTTTTTCGCGGCTGTGTAGTATTCCGCGGCATAAAAAGACAACGACTTCTTTATCCAGTCACCAGTCGTTAGATGTTGGGGTTAGTTCCACGTCCTGGCTAATACAAATAGGGCTGCTGTGAGCATTGAGGTGCATGGGACTTTTTGAGTTAGAGTTTTCTCTTGACATATCCCCAGGCGTGGGAAGGCTGGATCATCAGGTAAGTCCATCTGTAGGTTTTTAAGGAACCTCCATCCCGTCTTCTCTAGTGACAATGCAGCCCGTCTTACTGAAGCAGAGCCATGCTCACAAAGTAACGGATATTCCTAGAGGCCAGACATGACGTGCATTCAGCTTGGCCTGTTCCAGAAGAAGAGGGCAGTCTGGCAGGGCTGGAGGAGAGTGACCAGGGGAGTGTGGGACAGGCAGGATTCACACCACGTGGGGACATGACAGGCTGGGATAAGGAGCCTGGGCTTCCAGTCATGCCTTGGTAAGCATGGGGCACTGGTTCCAGGACTCCCCACAGATGCCAAAATCCATGGATGCTGATGCCTCTTATACAAAATGACATAGGACTTTATTTTTTACATACAAACATACTTTTCTTCCACGTTGCTGTCGTTTTTACAATGTTGTGTCGAATTCCAGTCTAGAGCACAATTTTCCACTTATGCATAAACATACCCATACAGTCATTGTCACATTCTCTTTCGCTGTGTCCTCCTGTGTACTTTAAATCATCTCTAGGTGACGCGCGGCATGCAAGGCAACGTGAATGCTATGTAAGCGGTTGCCGGTGTGTGGCAAGTTCAATTGTCGCTTTTCGAAACTTTCCGTTTTTTCCCGAATATTTTCAACCCACAGTTAGTTGAATCGGCTGGATCGGGAGCCCCTAGATACAGAGAACCCCCAAGCCCTTCCCACCTCGGACATTTCCACTGGAAGCGCTGAAGGGGCCCAAAGAGAGGAGAAGAGCGCCCTCTAGCGGCTGCAAACGCTGAGGCATTCCTTCAGCCTATGCAGCGCGGGAGAGAAGGTTTCGGGCCGACTAGCGCAAAAGGAGGGCCCGCCTGGACAGGAAGGAGGAAGGACGACAGCGGAAGCCAGCTCGCACCCTTCCTGGAGCTAGCTGGTTGCAGTGAGGGACGCCGAGGAACTGGGGACACGTCGCGTGGGGGGGGGGGGCAATCGTGGCGGCCAGGAGCAGGGTTCACACAGCTGGCACCCAGTTTGCACGATCAAAAGGACAAGGAGAGGGGGTGGGGGGAAGGGGCTGCCTCAGAACCGGGATCCTGACAAGGGCCATAGCGCCGCGACCTCAGCTAATGCGGCTCCCCTGCTAAGCCAGAAAAAGGAAACTGTGAGGCAAGATACTGCAGATTCCACCGCAGCCACACGGATGACTAGATCTCTTACCTGACAAAATGGAACCCTCGGAAACAGGAATCTTCCCTTTCTTCTACATTTTGACCTTGGCACAGGGAGCCACACTTCTCTGACGGGAACCGTCTTTACTCCGGCAGAGAGCTCAGTTTTCCAGGAATAAGTATGGAGAAAAAGTGTGCCGTGATGGTTTAGCAGTTCAAAGCGGAAGCCCGTCTTAGAAACGGGAAAAACATGCTTCTCAATGAAGTCGAGTTATGGCACGAAGCAGGAGGAAGTTTAAGGAAATCTCTCTTAATATCCATTCACCAGACAAGACTAGCCAGTCCTAAAAAGGCAGCACGTTAAATCAAGGAAGATTCTTGCTTCCTTTTGGGGGCGGGAGGGGGGCGGGGGGACATGAGAAACAATGCCGCATTTTAAAACAAGACTTGGGGCCCTAGATACGGAGAGTGTTGTTGGGTGTTGAGGCTGAGAGGTGTTGCTGAGGACAACGTAAAGCTGCGTATAGACTGGTATGGGTTCCAAGTCTACCGCTGGAAAAAAATTAGCCAATCATGTGTCCATTTGATTGGGAAAGAAGTAAATAACTCAAAAATGGGAAAGACATGGGATTAAATAGCGGTAGCGAGCAATTAAATCCAAGATGTTTATACCTATATTTTCATTGTGAATGCAACAAACTGAAAGCAACTGTCTAAAAAGCAGTAACTGTAGCCCGCGCACGCGCACACACGCACACAATGGGGAACAGCAGAGAGGTAAAATATGCTAAATGTATCATGATTGAGAAACAAGATCTAATAGATTATTCCGTTTTTGAGACTGTTATAGCAATACTGGTCCAATTATACATAAAGTTATGAACTTAGAGATGACTTATTAAAACTTAGAGGGAATTTTAATTGGAAGACCATATAGCTTCCAAATCATTGAAGAGAAAACTAACCTCACAAAAATTAATCAATGCAGCTAAGATGGAGTAACGGAGACCGTATTTACCATCGTAGGATAGACCCCAATGTGGATAAAATCTATGAAGCAATGCTTTTTAAGCCATGTGAAAACGATCATCCACTAGGACCTCGTCCTGCCGCCTCCATACCCAGGCTGCTAGGCCTCCTACTGCCACTACCAAGGATGTCCACCAGGTGGCGACATTGCCCCCCTCTGCTCCTGCTGCAGAGCCAGTCCTGAGCAGCCCTGCTCCAGGTTTTGGCAGGCCGCTCCCAGAAGCGCGCTCGTGGGCCTTGCTCCCTTTTAGCCACCAGCAAAGGGATCGAGGATGAGCACTGAGCCTCCTTACTCATCGAAGATCTAGGAACCTATCTGATTTCTGAGCAGCCCTTTACCCTCGTCTGCCGTCAGGTACACTCCACCCGACTTGCAGAGTCCGCGGCTTGGGCAGCCTGCACGCTGGCCCCGGCCCGTCAGAATCTCTTCCCCCCACCCCCACCCCACCCCACCCCCACCACCCCGGCCAAGAGGCCACGCACGGTCGTGAGCAGGGCTCCAGGCCTCTGGAGCCGCGCCGCTTGGACTGCGTCCTGGCCCTGGGCTCGCGAGCTCCATGCCCTGGGCTGAGTCACTTAACATCTCTAAGCTAGTTTCCTCATCAGTACAATGAGGGCATAATCGGTATGGGGGGGAAAAATCAGAATCTGGGGGGGACTACATTTCTGGTGACTGAAGATTATTTTCAGTTTGAATTATACAGTGAGGGACACCATACAATTTTTACTACTGCAGACTTCTGAAGGACAGCTTCTAGTATTCTTAAAACTAATGCATGCACGTACACACAAACACACGTGCACACACACTGACTCTGCTCCGCCTACATCCCCACGCGCACACACACGGAGTCATGGACCACACACACCCCCACAACATACACACAACCACACAGGTCCTCAGGCGCGCGCACACACACACGCAAAGTCACTGTCACGTGCCCCACACGTCCAGGCTCAACTTTAGAATTCCCAGACTCAGGGGAGTCCTGCAAAGAAAGCGACAGTGCGGGGAGAGCCGATTCCCAGTCTCTGACCGCCAGCCTGACCCTTTTCTTCCCAATGCTGGGTCCATCCCATGCCCCAAGGGGCCTTGGATGTGCACAGGGGGACACTCAGACCTCACATCCGGGCTCTGTCCGTAACCTCCATGCCAACAGCTGCCCGTTGGCCTCTCTGTGAGTCCTGGGATGCTGAACTCCGGGGAGAGCCGGTGCAGAAACTACAAGTGGGTCAGGGGCTGCTGGGGCAGGGCATTCGGGGTCCTGGGATTCCAGAGCACGGGGTGGAGCCAATGGGCGTGTCCCCTTGGCCCTGCTGACTCCACCCCGTAGAGGGCGTGGCCAGAGGGCGTGTCAGGGCCAGAGGGACCCTCTGTAGTTCAGGACCCAGGACAGCGCGGGGGGTGTCGGGGGTGGGGGTTGGGGGGCCGCCCCTTGCCGTGCTCTAAGGGCAGAAGCCCTAAGGAAGGGCCGGAGGAGGCTGTAAGGTATCCTCACTGCCATCCATTAAAAAAACAAAAGCCCGCCGCAGGCGAGGGTGGGGAGGGTTTTGCTAGAACAAGGGAAGACGCTCGCAGAGGTCTGGCCGCAGAGGGCTGGGGGGCTTGCCAGGCTGATGAGGAACCGAGAGGCCGTCGGCCTCTAAACTCCACACGAATTCCTCCGGGTGACCCTGAGATGCAGGGAGACACGGAAAGCACGGTAAACACAGGCCGGAAGCTCAGCAGCCTGTTGCTTGCTTCACCGTCCGTCTGGCGTCCCCTCTGCTAGCAAGCAGCCTTTACCGCATCACCCACGGCTGACCCGGCTCAGGATTCCAGCTGATTGTCCACGGGTGGCATCACTTGCTGGTGACACGAAGCAGGCACGTTAGCCACCTCCCAAACCCTGAGGCTCCTCCTGGGAGGAGCCTGCGGGCCCCGAGCCCAGCCTCTGCGCCACGATGCTCCTTAGTGCCGCTCCCGGTTCGCTGCCCCGGCCTCTAGCTCTGGCCGGAACCTCGCTGGATTGGCGATAAATGGCACCCATGCACCACGTGTAAGCTTGGGGTCCAGATGTGACCATGGCTCGTCTCTTCTTCCCATCGATTGGGGGATTGTTCGGGCTTCATGTCATCGTGTTGGCAGGAAGGCCAGCACCGCCCCCCTGAGACCTCCCTGAAGACACATAGAAACATAGGGCACAATGCAGCCCATCTCTTTGTTTTAAAACACCTTTACAGGGCCACGATTTCTGTTCCGTCAATTAGACACATCTCACGTGTAGTATTTGATCAATTTTCATACATGTCTACACCCAGAAAGCCATCGCCACAATCAAGAGAGCTAACATTGCCCAAGACGGGCAATTTTCCGATTCCCATATTTACCCCTTCCCACCGCCGTCCCTCCCTGGTAACCATAAGTTTGTTTCTCTATGTCTGTGGCTCTATTTGTCTTTTGCAGTTAAGATCATTTCTGTCTTTTTTTCTTAGATTTCACATGGAAGTTGTGTCATGCGGCATTTTTCTCTCTTCTGGCTTACTTCACTCAGAAGGACTGTCTCTGTGTCCAACCATGTTGCCGCAAATGGCATGGTTCCATCCTTTTTCGCGGCTGTGTAGTATTCCGCGGCATAAAAAGACAACGACTTCTTTATCCAGTCACCAGTCGTTAGATGTTGGGGTTAGTTCCACGTCCTGGCTAATACAAATAGGGCTGCTGTGAGCATTGAGGTGCATGGGACTTTTTGAGTTAGAGTTTTCTCTTGACATATCCCCAGGCGTGGGAAGGCTGGATCATCAGGTAAGTCCATCTGTAGGTTTTTAAGGAACCTCCATCCCGTCTTCTCTAGTGACAATGCAGCCCGTCTTACTGAAGCAGAGCCATGCTCACAAAGTAACGGATATTCCTAGAGGCCAGACATGACGTGCATTCAGCTTGGCCTGTTCCAGAAGAAGAGGGCAGTCTGGCAGGGCTGGAGGAGAGTGACCAGGGGAGTGTGGGACAGGCAGGATTCACACCACGTGGGGACATGACAGGCTGGGATAAGGAGCCTGGGCTTCCAGTCATGCCTTGGTAAGCATGGGGCACTGGTTCCAGGACTCCCCACAGATGCCAAAATCCATGGATGCTGATGCCTCTTATACAAAATGACATAGGACTTTATTTTTTACATACAAACATACTTTTCTTCCACGTTGCTGTCGTTTTTACAATGTTGTGTCGAATTCCAGTCTAGAGCACAATTTTCCACTTATGCATAAACATACCCATACAGTCATTGTCACATTCTCTTTCGCTGTGTCCTCCTGTGTACTTTAAATCATCTCTAGGTGACGCGCGGCATGCAAGGCAACGTGAATGCTATGTAAGCGGTTGCCGGTGTGTGGCAAGTTCAATTGTCGCTTTTCGAAACTTTCCGTTTTTTCCCGAATATTTTCAACCCACAGTTAGTTGAATCGGCTGGATCGGGAGCCCCTAGATACAGAGAACCCCCAAGCCCTTCCCACCTCGGACATTTCCACTGGAAGCGCTGAAGGGGCCCAAAGAGAGGAGAAGAGCGCCCTCTAGCGGCTGCAAACGCTGAGGCATTCCTTCAGCCTATGCAGCGCGGGAGAGAAGGTTTCGGGCCGACTAGCGCAAAAGGAGGGCCCGCCTGGACAGGAAGGAGGAAGGACGACAGCGGAAGCCAGCTCGCACCCTTCCTGGAGCTAGCTGGTTGCAGTGAGGGACGCCGAGGAACTGGGGACACGTCGCGTGGGGAGGGGGGGGCAATCGTGGCGGCCAGGAGCAGGGTTCACACAGCTGGCACCCAGTTTGCACGATCAAAATGACAAGGAGAGGGGGTGGGGGGAAGGGGCTGCCTCAGCACCGGGATCCTGACAAGGGCCATAGCGCCGCGACCTCAGCTAATGCGGCTCCCCTGCTAAGCCAGAAAAAGGAAACTGTGAGGCAAGATACTGCAGATTCCACCGCAGCCACACGGATGACTAGATCTCTTACCTGACAAAATGGAACCCTCGGAAACAGGAATCTTCCCTTTCTTCTACATTTTGACCTTGGCACAGGGAGCCACACTTCTCTGACGGGAACCGTCTTTACTCCGGCAGAGAGCTCAGTTTTCCAGGAATAAGTATGGAGAAAAAGTGTGCCGTGATGGTTTAGCAGTTCAAAGCGGAAGCCCGTCTTAGAAACGGGAAAAACATGCTTCTCAATGAAGTCGAGTTATGGCACGAAGCAGGAGGAAGTTTAAGGAAATCTCTCTTAATATCCATTCACCAGACAAGACTAGCCAGTCCTAAAAAGGCAGCACGTTAAATCAAGGAAGATTCTTGCTTCCTTTTGGGGGCGGGAGGGGGGCGGGGGGACATGAGAAACAATGCCGCATTTTAAAACAAGCCTTGGGGCCCTAGATACGGAGAGTGTTGTTGGGTGTTGAGGCTGAGAGGTGTTGCTGAGGACAACGTAAAGCTGCGTATAGACTGGTATGGGTTCCAAGTCTACCGCTGGAAAAAAATTAGCCAATCATGTGTCCATTTGATTGGGAAAGAAGTAAATAACTCAAAAATGGGAAAGACATGGGATTAAATAGCGGTAGCGAGCAATTAAATCCAAGATGTTTATACCTATATTTTCATTGTGAATGCAACAAACTGAAAGCAACTGTCTAAAAAGCAGTAACTGTAGCCCGCGCACGCGCACACACGCACACAATGGGGAACAGCAGAGAGGTAAAATATGCTAAATGTATCATGATTGAGAAACAAGATCTAATAGATTATTCCGTTTTTGAGACTGTTATAGCAATACTGGTCCAATTATACATAAAGTTATGAACTTAGAGATGACTTATTAAAACTTAGAGGGAATTTTAATTGGAAGACCATATAGCTTCCAAATCATTGAAGAGAAAACTAACCTCACAAAAATTAATCAATGCAGCTAAGATGGAGTAACGGAGACCGTATTTACCATCGTAGGATAGACCCCAATGTGGATAAAATCTATGAAGCAATGCTTTTTAAGCCATGTGAAAACGATCATCCACTAGGACCTCGTCCTGCCGCCTCCATACCCAGGCTGCTAGGCCTCCTACTGCCACTACCAAGGATGTCCACCAGGTGGCGACATTGCCCCCCTCTGCTCCTGCTGCAGAGCCAGTCCTGAGCAGCCCTGCTCCAGGTTTTGGCAGGCCGCTCCCAGAAGCGCGCTCGTGGGCCTTGCTCCCTTTTAGCCACCAGCAAAGGGATCGAGGATGAGCACTGAGCCTCCTTACTCATCGAAGATCTAGGAACCTATCTGATTTCTGAGCAGCCCTTTACCCTCGTCTGCCGTCAGGTACTCTCCACCCGACTTGCAGAGTCCGCGGCTTGGGCAGCCTGCACGCTGGCCCCGGCCCGTCAGAATCTCTTCCCCCCACCCCCACCCCACCCCACCCCCAACCACCCCGGCCAAGAGGCCACGCGCGGTCGTGAGCAGGGCTCCAGGCCTCTGGAGCCGCGCCGCTTGGACTGCGTCCTGGCCCTGGGCTCGCGAGCTCCATGCCCTGGGCTGAGTCACTTAACATCTCTAAGCTAGTTTCCTCATCAGTACAATGAGGGCATAATCGGTATGGGGGGGAAAAATCAGAATCTGGGGGGGACTACATTTCTGGTGACTGAAGATTATTTTCAGTTTGAATTATACAGTGAGGGACACCATACAATTTTTACTACTGCAGACTTCTGAAGGACAGCTTCTAGTATTCTTAAAACTAATGCATGCACGTACACACAAACACACGTGCACACACACTGACTCTGCTCCGCCTACATCCCCACGCGCACACACACGGAGTCATGGACCACACACACCCCCACAACATACACACAACCACACAGGTCCTCAGGCGCGCGCACACACACACGCAAAGTCACTGTCACGTGCCCCACACGTCCAGGCTCAACTTTAGAATTCCCAGACTCAGGGGAGTCCTGCAAAGAAAGCGACAGTGCGGGGAGAGCCGATTCCCAGTCTCTGACCGCCAGCCTGACCCTTTTCTTCCCAATGCTGGGTCCATCCCATGCCCCAAGGGGCCTTGGATGTGCACAGGGGGACACTCAGACCTCACATCCGGGCTCTGTCCGTAACCTCCATGCCAACAGCTGCCCGTTGGCCTCTCTGTGAGTCCTGGGATGCTGAACTCCGGGGAGAGCCGGTGCAGAAACTACAAGTGGGTCAGGGGCTGCTGGGGCAGGGCATTCGGGGTCCTGGGATTCCAGAGCACGGGGTGGAGCCAATGGGCGTGTCCCCTTGGCCCTGCTGACTCCACCCCGTAGAGGGCGTGGCCAGAGGGCGTGTCAGGGCCAGAGGGACCCTCTGTAGTTCAGGACCCAGGACAGCGCGGGGGGTGTCGGGGGTGGGGGTTGGGGGGGCCGCCCCTTGCCGTGCTCTAAGGGCAGAAGCCCTAAGGAAGGGCCGGAGGAGGCTGTAAGGTATCCTCACTGCCATCCATTAAAAAAACAAAAGCCCGCCGCAGGCGAGGGTGGGGAGGGTTTTGCTAGAACAAGGGAAGACGCTCGCAGAGGTCTGGCCGCAGAGGGCTGGGGGGCTTGCCAGGCTGATGAGGAACCGAGAGGCCGTCGGCCTCTAAACTCCACACGAATTCCTCCGGGTGACCCTGAGATGCAGGGAGACACGGAAAGCACGGTAAACACAGGCCGGAAGCTCAGCAGCCTGTTGCTTGCTTCACCGTCCGTCTGGCGTCCCCTCTGCTAGCAAGCAGCCTTTACCGCATCACCCACGGCTGACCCGGCTCAGGATTCCAGCTGATTGTCCACGGGTGGCATCACTTGCTGGTGACACGAAGCAGGCACGTTAGCCACCTCCCAAACCCTGAGGCTCCTCCTGGGAGGAGCCTGCGGGCCCCGAGCCCAGCCTCTGCGCCACGATGCTCCTTAGTGCCGCTCCCGGTTCGCTGCCCCGGCCTCTAGCTCTGGCCGGAACCTCGCTGGATTGGCGATAAATGGCACCCATGCACCACGTGTAAGCTTGGGGTCCAGATGTGACCATGGCTCGTCTCTTCTTCCCATCGATTGGGGGATTGTTCGGGCTTCATGTCATCGTGTTGGCAGGAAGGCCAGCACCGCCCCCCTGAGACCTCCCTGAAGACACATAGAAACATAGGGCACAATGCAGCCCATCTCTTTGTTTTAAAACACCTTTACAGGGCCACGATTTCTGTTCCGTCAATTAGACACATCTCACGTGTAGTATTTGATCAATTTTCATACATGTCTACACCCAGAAAGCCATCGCCACAATCAAGAGAGCTAACATTGCCCAAGACGGGCAATTTTCCGATTCCCATATTTACCCCTTCCCACCGCCGTCCCTCCCTGGTAACCATAAGTTTGTTTCTCTATGTCTGTGGCTCTATTTGTCTTTTGCAGTTAAGATCATTTCTGTCTTTTTTTCTTATTTCACATGGAAGTTGTGTCATGCGGCATTTTTCTCTCTTCTGGCTTACTTCACTCAGAAGGACTGTCTCTGTGTCCAACCATGTTGCCGCAAATGGCATGGTTCCATCCTTTTTCGCGGCTGTGTAGTATTCCGCGGCATAAAAAGACAACGACTTCTTTATCCAGTCACCAGTCGTTAGATGTTGGGGTTAGTTCCACGTCCTGGCTAATACAAATAGGGCTGCTGTGAGCATTGAGGTGCATGGGACTTTTTGAGTTAGAGTTTTCTCTTGACATATCCCCAGGCGTGGGAAGGCTGGATCATCAGGTAAGTCCATCTCTGTAGGTTTTTAAGGAACCTCCATCCGTCTTCTCTAGTGACAATGCAGCCCGTCTTACTGAAGCAGAGCCATGCTCACAAAGTAACGGATATTCCTAGAGGCCAGACATGACGTGCATTCAGCTTGGCCTGTTCCAGAAGAAGAGGGCAGTCTGGCAGGGCTGGAGGAGAGTGACCAGGGGAGTGTGGGACAGGCAGGATTCACACCACGTGGGGACATGACAGGCTGGGATAAGGAGCCTGGGCTTCCAGTCATGCCTTGGTAAGCATGGGGCACTGGTTCCAGGACTCCCCACAGATGCCAAAATCCATGGATGCTGATGCCTCTTATACAAAATGACATAGGACTTTATTTTTTACATACAAACATACTTTTCTTCCACGTTGCTGTCGTTTTTACAATGTTGTGTCGAATTCCAGTCTAGAGCACAATTTTCCACTTATGCATAAACATACCCATACAGTCATTGTCACATTCTCTTTCGCTGTGTCCTCCTGTGTACTTTAAATCATCTCTAGGTGACGCGCGGCATGCAAGGCAACGTGAATGCTATGTAAGCGGTTGCCGGTGTGTGGCAAGTTCAATTGTCGCTTTTCGAAACTTTCCGTTTTTTCCCGAATATTTTCAACCCACAGTTAGTTGAATCGGCTGGATCGGGAGCCCCTAGATACAGAGAACCCCCAAGCCCTTCCCACCTCGGACATTTCCACTGGAAGCGCTGAAGGGGCCCAAAGAGAGGAGAAGAGCGCCCTCTAGCGGCTGCAAACGCTGAGGCATTCCTTCAGCCTATGCAGCGCGGGAGAGAAGGTTTCGGGCCGACTAGCGCAAAAGGAGGGCCCGCCTGGACAGGAAGGAGGAAGGACGACAGCGGAAGCCAGCTCGCACCCTTCCTGGAGCTAGCT
>NW_027328759.1:1961019-2100022 GCF_048564905.1 Vicugna pacos
ATCAGCCTGGCAAGCCCCCCAGCCCTCTGCGGCCAGACCTCTGCGAGCGTCTTCCCTTGTTCTAGCAAAACCCTCCCCACCCTCGCCTGCGGCGGGCTTTTGTTTTTTTAATGGATGGCAGTGAGGATACCTTACAGCCTCCTCCGGCCCTTCCTTAGGGCTTCTGCCCTTAGAGCACGGCAAGGGGCGGCCCCCCAACCCCCACCCCCGACACCCCCGCGCTGTCCTGGGTCCTGAACTTCAGAGGGTCCCTCTGGCCCTGACACTCCCTCTGGCCACGCCCTCTACGGGGTGGAGTCAGCAGGGCCAAGGGGACACGCCCATTGGCTCCACCCCGTGCTCTGGAATCCCAGGACCCCGAATGCCCTGCCCCAGCAGCCCCTGACCCACTTGTAGTTTCTGCACCGGCTCTCCCCGGAGTTCAGCATCCCAGGACTCACAGAGAGGCCAACGGGCAGCTGTTGGCATGGAGGTTACGGACAGAGCCCGGATGTGAGGTCTGAGTGTCCCCCTGTGCACATCCAAGGCCCCTTGGGGCATGGGATGGACCCAGCATTGGGAAGAAAAGGGTCAGGCTGGCGGTCAGAGACTGGGAATCGGCTCTCCCCGCACTGTCGCTTTCTTTGCAGGACTGCCCTGAGTCTGGGAATTCTAAAGTTGAGCCTGGACGTGTGGGGCACGTGACAGTGACTTTGCGTGTGTGTGTGCGCGCGCCTGAGGACCTGTGTGGTTGTGTGTACGTTGTGGGGGTGTGTGTGGTCCATGACTCCGTGTGTGTGCGCGTGGGGATGTAGGCGGAGCAGAGTCAGTGTGTGTGCACGTGTGTTTGTGTGTACGTGCATGCATTAGTTTTAAGAATACTAGAAGCTGTCCTTCAGAAGTCTGCAGTAGTAAAAATTGTATGGTGTCCCTCACTGTATAATTCAAACTGAAAATACTCTTCAATCACCAGAAATGTAGTCCCCCCCAGATTCTGATTTTTTCCCCCCCCATACCGATTATGCCCTCATTGTACTGATGAGGAAACTAGCTTAGAGATGTTAAGTGACTCAGCCCAGGGCATGGAGCTCGCGAGCCCAGGGCCAGGACGCAGTCCAAGCGGCCGCGGCTCCAGAGGCCTGGAGCCCTGCTCACGACCGCGCGTGGCCTCTTGGCCGGGGTGGTGGGGGTGGGGTGGGGTGGGGGTGGGGGGAAGAGATTCTGACGGGCCGGGGCCAGCGTGCAGGCTGCCCAAGCCGCGGACTCTGCAAGTCGGGTGGAGAGTACCTGACGGCAGACGAGGGTAAAGGGCTGCTCAGAAATCAGATAGGTTCCTAGATCTTCGATGAGTAAGGAGGCTCAGTGCTCATCCTCGATCCCTTTGCTGGTGGCTAAAAGGGAGCAAGGCCCACGAGCGCGCTTCTGGGAGCGGCCTGCCAAAACCTGGAGCAGGGCTGCTCAGGACTGGCTCTGCAGCAGGAGCAGAGGGGGGCAATGTCGCCACCTGGTGGACATCCTTGGTAGTGGCAGTAGGAGGCCTAGCAGCCTGGGTATGGAGGCGGCAGGACGAGGTCCTAGTGGATGATCGTTTTCACATGGCTTAAAAAGCATTGCTTCATAGATTTTATCCACATTGGGGTCTATCCTACGATGGTAAATACGGTCTCCGTTACTCCATCTTAGCTGCATTGATTAATTTTTGTGAGGTTAGTTTTCTCTTCAATGATTTGGAAGCTATATGGTCTTCCAATTAAAATTCCCTCTAAGTTTTAATAAGTCATCTCTAAGTTCATAACTTTATATGTAATTGGACCAGTATTGCTATAACAGTCTCAAAAACGGGATAATCTATTAGATCTTGTTTCTCAATCATGATACATTTAGCATATTTTACCTCTCTGCCGTTCCCCATTGTGTGCGTGTGTGCGCGTGCGCGGGCTACAGTTACTGCTTTTTAGACAGTTGCTTTCAGTTTGTTGCATTCACAATGAAAATATAGGTATAAACATCTTGGATTTAATTGCTCGCTACCGCTATTTAATCCCATGTCTTTCCCATTTTTGAGTTATTTACTTCTTTCCCAATCAAATGGGCTCATGATTGGCTACTTGTTTTCCAGCGGTAGACTTGGAACCCATACCAGTCTATACGCAGCTTTACGTTGTCCTCAGCAACACCTCTCAGCCTCAACACCCAACAACACTCTCCGTATCTAGGGCCCCAAGGCTTGTTTTAAAATGCGGCATTGTTTCTCATGTCCCCCCGCCCCCACCCCGCCCCAGAAAGGAAGCAAGAGACTTCCTTGATTTAAAGTGCTGCCTTTTTAGGACTGGCTAGTCTTGTCTGGTGAATGGATATTAAGAGAGATTTCCTTAAACTTCCTCCTGCTTCGTGCCATAACTCGACTTCATTGAGAAGCAGGTTTTTCCCGTTTCTAAGACGGGCTTCCGCTTTGAACTGCTGAACCATCACGGCACACTTTTTCTCCATACTTATTCCTGGAAAACTGAGCTCTCTGCCGGAGTAAAGACGGTTCCCGTCAGAGAAGTGTGGCTCCCTGTCCCAAGGTCAAAATGTAGAAGAAAGGGAAGATTCCTGTTTCCGAGGGTTCCATTTTGTCAGGTTAGAGATCTAGTCATCCGTGTGGCTGCGGTGGAATCTGCAGTATCTTGCCTCACAGTTTCCTTTTTCTGGCTTAGCAGGGGAGCCGCATTAGCTGAGGTCGCGGCGCTATGGCCCTTGTCAGGATCCCGGTGCTGAGGCAGCCCCTTCCCCCCACCCCCTCTCCTTGTCATTTTGATCGTGCAAACTGGGTGCCAGCTGTGTGAACCCTGCTCCTGGCCGCCACGATTGCCCCCCCCCCAATCCCCACGCGACGTGTCCCCAGTTCCTCGGCGTCCCTCACTGCAACCAGCTAGCTCCAGGAAGGGTGCGAGCTGGCTTCCGCTGTCGTCCTTCCTCCTTCCTGTCCAGGCGGGCCCTCCTTTTGCGCTAGTCGGCCCGAAACCTTCTCTCCCGCGCTGCATAGGCTGAAGGAATGCCTCAGCGTTTGCAGCCGCTAGAGGGCGCTCTTCTCCTCTCTTTGGGCCCCTTCAGCGCTTCCAGTGGAAATTTCCGAGGTGGGAAGGGCTTGGGGGTTCTCTGTATCTAGGGGCTCCCGATCCAGCCGATTCAACTAACTGTGGGTTGAAAATATTCGGGAAAAAACGGAAAGTTTCGAAAAGCGACAATTGAACTTGCCACACACCGGCAACCGCTTACATAGCATTCACGTTGCCTTGCATGCCGCGCGTCACCTAGAGATGATTTAAAGTACACAGGAGGACACAGCGAAAGAGAATGTGACAATGACTGTATGGGTATGTTTATGCATAAGTGGAAAATTGTGCTCTAGACTGGAATTCGACACAACATTGTAAAAACGACAACAACGTGGAAGAAAAATACGTTTGTATGTAAAAAATAAAGTCCTATGTCATTTTGTATAAGAGGCATCAGCATCCATGGATGTTGGCATCTGTGGGGAGTCCTGGAACCAGTGCCCCATGCTTACCAAGGCATGACTGGAAGCCCAGGCTCCTTATCCCAGCCTGTCATGTCCCCACGTGGTGTGAATCCTGCCTGTCCCACACTCCCCTGGTCACTCTCCTCCAGCCCTGCCAGACTGCCCTCTTCTTCTGGAACAGGCCAAGCTGAATGCACGTCATGTCTGACCTCTAGGAATAGCCGTTACTTTGTGAGCATGGCTCTGCTTCAGTAAGACGGGCTGCATTGTCACTAGAGAAGACGGGATGGAGGTTCCTTAAAAACCTACAAGTGGACTTACCTGATGATCCAGCCTGCCCACGCCTGGGGATATGTCAAGAGAAGACTCTAACTCAAAAAGTCCCATGCACCTCAATGCTCACAGCAGCCCTATTTGTATTAGCCAGGACGTGGAACTAACCCCAACATCTAACGACTGGTGACTGGATAAAGAAGTCGTTGTCTTTTTATGCCGCGGAATACTACACAGCCGCGAAAAAGGATGGAACCATGCCATTTGCGGCAACATGGTTGGACACAGAGATAGTCCTTCTGAGTGAAGTAAGCCAGAAGAGAGAAAAATGCCGCATGACACAACTTCCATGTGAAATCTAAGAAAAAAAGACAGAAATGGTCTGAACTGCAAAAGACAAATAGAGCCACAGACATAGAGAAACAAACTTATGGTTACCAGGGAGGGACGGCGGTGGGAAGGGGTAAATATGGGAATCGGAAAATTGCCCGTCTTGGGGAGTGGTGGACATGTTAGCTCTCTTGATTGTGGCGATGGCTTTCTGGGTGTAGACATGTATGAAAATTGATCAAATACTACACGTGAGATGTGTCTAATTGACGGAACAGAAATCGTAGCCCTGTAAAGGTGTTTTAAAACAAAGAGATGGGCTGCGTTGTGTCCTATGTTTCTATGTGTCTTCAGGGAGGTCTCAGGGGGGCGGTGCTGGCCTTCCTGCCAACACGATGACATGAAGCCCGAACAATCCCCCAATCGATGGGAAGAAGAGACGAGCCATGGTCACATCTGGACCCCAAGCTTACACGTGGTGCATGGGTGCCATTTATCGCCAATCCAGCGAGGTTCCGGCCAGAGCTAGAGGCCGGGGCAGCGAACCGGGAGCGGCACTAAGGAGCATCGTGGCGCAGAGGCTGGGCTCGGGGCCCGCAGGCTCCTCCCAGGAGGAGCCTCAGGGTTTGGGAGGTGGCTAACGTGCCTGCTTCGTGTCACCAGCAAGTGATGCCACCCGTGGACAATCAGCTGGAATCCTGAGCCGGGTCAGCCGTGGGTGATGCGGTAAAGGCTGCTTGCTAGCAGAGGGGACGCCAGACGGACGGTGAAGCAAGCAACAGGCTGCTGAGCTTCCGGCCTGTGTTTACCGTGCTTTCCGTGTCTCCCTGCATCTCAGGGTCACCCGGAGGAATTCGTGTGGAGTTTAGAGGCCGACGGCCTCTCGGTTCCTCATCAGCCTGGCAAGCCCCCCAGCCCTCTGCGGCCAGACCTCTGCGAGCGTCTTCCCTTGTTCTAGCAAAACCCTCCCCACCCTCGCCTGCGGCGGGCTTTTGTTTTTTTAATGGATGGCAGTGAGGATACCTTACAGCCTCCTCCGGCCCTTCCTTAGGGCTTCTGCCCTTAGAGCACGGCAAGGGGCGGCCCCCCAACCCCCACCCCCGACACCCCCGCGCTGTCCTGGGTCCTGAACTTCAGAGGGTCCCTCTGGCCCTGACACTCCCTCTGGCCACGCCCTCTACGGGGTGGAGTCAGCAGGGCCAAGGGGACACGCCCATTGGCTCCACCCCGTGCTCTGGAATCCCAGGACCCCGAATGCCCTGCCCCAGCAGCCCCTGACCCACTTGTAGTTTCTGCACCGGCTCTCCCCGGAGTTCAGCATCCCAGGACTCACAGAGAGGCCAACGGGCAGCTGTTGGCATGGAGGTTACGGACAGAGCCCGGATGTGAGGTCTGAGTGTCCCCCTGTGCACATCCAAGGCCCCTTGGGGCATGGGATGGACCCAGCATTGGGAAGAAAAGGGTCAGGCTGGCGGTCAGAGACTGGGAATCGGCTCTCCCCGCACTGTCGCTTTCTTTGCAGGACTGCCCTGAGTCTGGGAATTCTAAAGTTGAGCCTGGACGTGTGGGGCACGTGACAGTGACTTTGCGTGTGTGTGTGCGCGCGCCTGAGGACCTGTGTGGTTGTGTGTACGTTGTGGGGGTGTGTGTGGTCCATGACTCCGTGTGTGTGCGCGTGGGGATGTAGGCGGAGCAGAGTCAGTGTGTGTGCACGTGTGTTTGTGTGTACGTGCATGCATTAGTTTTAAGAATACTAGAAGCTGTCCTTCAGAAGTCTGCAGTAGTAAAAATTGTATGGTGTCCCTCACTGTATAATTCAAACTGAAAATACTCTTCAATCACCAGAAATGTAGTCCCCCCCAGATTCTGATTTTTTCCCCCCCCATACCGATTATGCCCTCATTGTACTGATGAGGAAACTAGCTTAGAGATGTTAAGTGACTCAGCCCAGGGCATGGAGCTCGCGAGCCCAGGGCCAGGACGCAGTCCAAGCGGCCGCGGCTCCAGAGGCCTGGAGCCCTGCTCACGACCGCGCGTGGCCTCTTGGCCGGGGTGGTGGGGGTGGGGTGGGGTGGGGGTGGGGGGAAGAGATTCTGACGGGCCGGGGCCAGCGTGCAGGCTGCCCAAGCCGCGGACTCTGCAAGTCGGGTGGAGAGTACCTGACGGCAGACGAGGGTAAAGGGCTGCTCAGAAATCAGATAGGTTCCTAGATCTTCGATGAGTAAGGAGGCTCAGTGCTCATCCTCGATCCCTTTGCTGGTGGCTAAAAGGGAGCAAGGCCCACGAGCGCGCTTCTGGGAGCGGCCTGCCAAAACCTGGAGCAGGGCTGCTCAGGACTGGCTCTGCAGCAGGAGCAGAGGGGGGCAATGTCGCCACCTGGTGGACATCCTTGGTAGTGGCAGTAGGAGGCCTAGCAGCCTGGGTATGGAGGCGGCAGGACGAGGTCCTAGTGGATGATCGTTTTCACATGGCTTAAAAAGCATTGCTTCATAGATTTTATCCACATTGGGGTCTATCCTACGATGGTAAATACGGTCTCCGTTACTCCATCTTAGCTGCATTGATTAATTTTTGTGAGGTTAGTTTTCTCTTCAATGATTTGGAAGCTATATGGTCTTCCAATTAAAATTCCCTCTAAGTTTTAATAAGTCATCTCTAAGTTCATAACTTTATATGTAATTGGACCAGTATTGCTATAACAGTCTCAAAAACGGGATAATCTATTAGATCTTGTTTCTCAATCATGATACATTTAGCATATTTTACCTCTCTGCCGTTCCCCATTGTGTGCGTGTGTGCGCGTGCGCGGGCTACAGTTACTGCTTTTTAGACAGTTGCTTTCAGTTTGTTGCATTCACAATGAAAATATAGGTATAAACATCTTGGATTTAATTGCTCGCTACCGCTATTTAATCCCATGTCTTTCCCATTTTTGAGTTATTTACTTCTTTCCCAATCAAATGGGCTCATGATTGGCTACTTGTTTTCCAGCGGTAGACTTGGAACCCATACCAGTCTATACGCAGCTTTACGTTCTCCTCAGCAACACCTCTCAGCCTCAACACCCAACAACACTCTCCGTATCTAGGGCCCCAAGGCTTGTTTTAAAATGCGGCATTGTTTCTCATGTCCCCCCGCCCCCACCCCGCCCCAGAAAGGAAGCAAGAGACTTCCTTGATTTAAAGTGCTGCCTTTTTAGGACTGGCTAGTCTTGTCTGGTGAATGGATATTAAGAGAGATTTCCTTAAACTTCCTCCTGCTTCGTGCCATAACTCGACTTCATTGAGAAGCAGGTTTTTCCCGTTTCTAAGACGGGCTTCCGCTTTGAACTGCTAAACCATCACGGCACACTTTTTCTCCATACTTATTCCTGGAAAACTGAGCTCTCTGCCGGAGTAAAGACGGTTCCCGTCAGAGAAGTGTGGCTCCCTGTCCCAAGGTCAAAATGTAGAAGAAAGGGAAGATTCCTGTTTCCGAGGGTTCCATTTTGTCAGGTTAGAGATCTAGTCATCCGTGTGGCTGCGGTGGAATCTGCAGTATCTTGCCTCACAGTTTCCTTTTTCTGGCTTAGCAGGGGAGCCGCATTAGCTGAGGTCGCGGCGCTATGGCCCTTGTCAGGATCCCGGTGCTGAGGCAGCCCCTTCCCCCCACCCCCTCTCCTTGTCATTTTGATCGTGCAAACTGGGTGCCAGCTGTGTGAACCCTGCTCCTGGCCGCCACGATTGCCCCCCCCCAATCCCCACGCGACGTGTCCCCAGTTCCTCGGCGTCCCTCACTGCAACCAGCTAGCTCCAGGAAGGGTGCGAGCTGGCTTCCGCTGTCGTCCTTCCTCCTTCCTGTCCAGGCGGGCCCTCCTTTTGCGCTAGTCGGCCCGAAACCTTCTCTCCCGCGCTGCATAGGCTGAAGGAATGCCTCAGCGTTTGCAGCCGCTAGAGGGCGCTCTTCTCCTCTCTTTGGGCCCCTTCAGCGCTTCCAGTGGAAATTTCCGAGGTGGGAAGGGCTTGGGGGTTCTCTGTATCTAGGGGCTCCCGATCCAGCCGATTCAACTAACTGTGGGTTGAAAATATTCGGGAAAAAACGGAAAGTTTCGAAAAGCGACAATTGAACTTGCCACACACCGGCAACCGCTTACATAGCATTCACGTTGCCTTGCATGCCGCGCGTCACCTAGAGATGATTTAAAGTACACAGGAGGACACAGCGAAAGAGAATGTGACAATGACTGTATGGGTATGTTTATGCATAAGTGGAAAATTGTGCTCTAGACTGGAATTCGACACAACATTGTAAAAACGACAACAACGTGGAAGAAAAATACGTTTGTATGTAAAAAATAAAGTCCTATGTCATTTTGTATAAGAGGCATCAGCATCCATGGATGTTGGCATCTGTGGGGAGTCCTGGAACCAGTGCCCCATGCTTACCAAGGCATGACTGGAAGCCCAGGCTCCTTATCCCAGCCTGTCATGTCCCCACGTGGTGTGAATCCTGCCTGTCCCACACTCCCCTGGTCACTCTCCTCCAGCCCTGCCAGACTGCCCTCTTCTTCTGGAACAGGCCAAGCTGAATGCACGTCATGTCTGACCTCTAGGAATAGCCGTTACTTTGTGAGCATGGCTCTGCTTCAGTAAGACGGGCTGCATTGTCACTAGAGAAGACGGGATGGAGGTTCCTTAAAAACCTACAAGTGGACTTACCTGATGATCCAGCCTGCCCACGCCTGGGGATATGTCAAGAGAAGACTCTAACTCAAAAAGTCCCATGCACCTCAATGCTCACAGCAGCCCTATTTGTATTAGCCAGGACGTGGAACTAACCCCAACATCTAACGACTGGTGACTGGATAAAGAAGTCGTTGTCTTTTTATGCCGCGGAATACTACACAGCCGCGAAAAAGGATGGAACCATGCCATTTGCGGCAACATGGTTGGACACAGAGATAGTCCTTCTGAGTGAAGTAAGCCAGAAGAGAGAAAAATGCCGCATGACACAACTTCCATGTGAAATCTAAGAAAAAAAGACAGAAATGGTCTGAACTGCAAAAGACAAATAGAGCCACAGACATAGAGAAACAAACTTATGGTTACCAGGGAGGGACGGCGGTGGGAAGGGGTAAATATGGGAATCGGAAAATTGCCCGTCTTGGGGAGTGGTGGACATGTTAGCTCTCTTGATTGTGGCGATGGCTTTCTGGGTGTAGACATGTATGAAAATTGATCAAATACTACACGTGAGATGTGTCTAATTGACGGAACAGAAATCGTAGCCCTGTAAAGGTGTTTTAAAACAAAGAGGTGGGCTGCGTTGTGTCCTATGTTTCTATGTGTCTTCAGGGAGGTCTCAGGGGGGCGGTGCTGGCCTTCCTGCCAACACGATGACATGAAGCCCGAACAATCCCCCAATCGATGGGAAGAAGAGACGAGCCATGGTCACATCTGGACCCCAAGCTTACACGTGGTGCATGGGTGCCATTTATCGCCAATCCAGCGAGGTTCCGGCCAGAGCTAGAGGCCGGGGCAGCGAACCGGGAGCGGCACTAAGGAGCATCGTGGCGCAGAGGCTGGGCTCGGGGCCCGCAGGCTCCTCCCAGGAGGAGCCTCAGGGTTTGGGAGGTGGCTAACGTGCCTGCTTCGTGTCACCAGCAAGTGATGCCACCCGTGGACAATCAGCTGGAATCCTGAGCCGGGTCAGCCGTGGGTGATGCGGTAAAGGCTGCTTGCTAGCAGAGGGGACGCCAGACGGACGGTGAAGCAAGCAACAGGCTGCTGAGCTTCCGGCCTGTGTTTACCGTGCTTTCCGTGTCTCCCTGCATCTCAGGGTCACCCGGAGGAATTCGTGTGGAGTTTAGAGGCCGACGGCCTCTCGGTTCCTCATCAGCCTGGCAAGCCCCCCAGCCCTCTGCGGCCAGACCTCTGCGAGCGTCTTCCCTTGTTCTAGCAAAACCCTCCCCACCCTCGCCTGCGGCGGGCTTTTGTTTTTTTAATGGATGGCAGTGAGGATACCTTACAGCCTCCTCCGGCCCTTCCTTAGGGCTTCTGCCCTTAGAGCACGGCAAGGGGCGGCCCCCCAACCCCCACCCCCGACACCCCCGCGCTGTCCTGGGTCCTGAACTTCAGAGGGTCCCTCTGGCCCTGACACTCCCTCTGGCCACGCCCTCTACGGGGTGGAGTCAGCAGGGCCAAGGGGACACGCCCATTGGCTCCACCCCGTGCTCTGGAATCCCAGGACCCCGAATGCCCTGCCCCAGCAGCCCCTGACCCACTTGTAGTTTCTGCACCGGCTCTCCCCGGAGTTCAGCATCCCAGGACTCACAGAGAGGCCAACGGGCAGCTGTTGGCATGGAGGTTACGGACAGAGCCCGGATGTGAGGTCTGAGTGTCCCCCTGTGCACATCCAAGGCCCCTTGGGGCATGGGATGGACCCAGCATTGGGAAGAAAAGGGTCAGGCTGGCGGTCAGAGACTGGGAATCGGCTCTCCCCGCACTGTCGCTTTCTTTGCAGGACTGCCCTGAGTCTGGGAATTCTAAAGTTGAGCCTGGACGTGTGGGGCACGTGACAGTGACTTTGCGTGTGTGTGTGCGCGCGCCTGAGGACCTGTGTGGTTGTGTGTATGTTGTGGGGGTGTGTGTGGTCCATGACTCCGTGTGTGTGCGCGTGGGGATGTAGGCGGAGCAGAGTCAGTGTGTGTGCACGTGTGTTTGTGTGTACGTGCATGCATTAGTTTTAAGAATACTAGAAGCTGTCCTTCAGAAGTCTGCAGTAGTAAAAATTGTATGGTGTCCCTCACTGTATAATTCAAACTGAAAATACTCTTCAATCACCAGAAATGTAGTCCCCCCCAGATTCTGATTTTTCCCCCCCCCATACCGATTATGCCCTCATTGTACTGATGAGGAAACTAGCTTAGAGATGTTAAGTGACTCAGCCCAGGGCATGGAGCTCGCGAGCCCAGGGCCAGGACGCAGTCCAAGCGGCGCGGCTCCAGAGGCCTGGAGCCCTGCTCACGACCGCGCGTGGCCTCTTGGCCGGGGTGGTGGGGGTGGGGTGGGGTGGGGGTGGGGGGAAGAGATTCTGACGGGCCGGGGCCAGCGTGCAGGCTGCCCAAGCCGCGGACTCTGCAAGTCGGGTGGAGAGTACCTGACGGCAGACGAGGGTAAAGGGCTGCTCAGAAATCAGATAGGTTCCTAGATCTTCGATGAGTAAGGAGGCTCAGTGCTCATCCTCGATCCCTTTGCTGGTGGCTAAAAGGGAGCAAGGCCCACGAGCGCGCTTCTGGGAGCTGCCTGCCAAAACCTGGAGCAGGGCTGCTCAGGACTGGCTCTGCAGCAGGAGCAGAGGGGGGCAATGTCGCCACCTGGTGGACATCCTTGGTAGTGGCAGTAGGAGGCCTAGCAGCCTGGGTATGGAGGCGGCAGGACGAGGTCCTAGTGGATGATCGTTTTCACATGGCTTAAAAAGCATTGCTTCATAGATTTTATCCACATTGGGGTCTATCCTACGATGGTAAATACGGTCTCCGTTACTCCATCTTAGCTGCATTGATTAATTTTTGTGAGGTTAGTTTTCTCTTCAATGATTTGGAAGCTATATGGTCTTCCAATTAAAATTCCCTCTAAGTTTTAATAAGTCATCTCTAAGTTCATAACTTTATATGTAATTGGACCAGTATTGCTATAACAGTCTCAAAAACGGGATAATCTATTAGATCTTGTTTCTCAATCATGATACATTTAGCATATTTTACCTCTCTGCCGTTCCCCATTGTGTGCGTGTGTGCGCGTGCGCGGGCTACAGTTACTGCTTTTTAGACAGTTGCTTTCAGTTTGTTGCATTCACAATGAAAATATAGGTATAAACATCTTGGATTTAATTGCTCGCTACCGCTATTTAATCCCATGTCTTTCCCATTTTTGAGTTATTTATTCTTTCCCAATCAAATGGACTCATGATTGGCTACTTGTTTTCCAGCGGTAGACTTGGAACCCATACCAGTCTATACGCAGCTTTACGTTGTCCTCAGCAACACCTCTCAGCCTCAACACCCAACAACACTCTCCGTATCTAGGGCCCCAAGGCTTGTTTTAAAATGCGGCATTGTTTCTCATGTCCCCCCGCCCCCACCCCGCCCCAAAAAGGAAGCAAGAATCTTCCTTGATTTAACGTGCTGCCTTTTTAGGACTGGCTAGTCTTGTCTGGTGAATGGATATTAAGAGAGATTTCCTTAAACTTCCTCCTGCTTCGTGCCATAACTCGACTTCATTGAGAAGCAGGTTTTTCCCGTTTCTAAGACGGGCTTCCGCTTTGAACTGCTAAACCATCACGGCACACTTTTTCTCCATACTTATTCCTGGAAAACTGAGCTCTCTGCCGGAGTAAAGACGGTTCCCGTCAGAGAAGTGTGGCTCCCTGTCCCAAGGTCAAAATGTAGAAGAAAGGGAAGATTCCTGTTTCCGAGGGTTCCATTTTGTCAGGTTAGAGATCTAGTCATCCGTGTGGCTGCGGTGGAATCTGCAGTATCTTGCCTCACAGTTTCCTTTTTCTGGCTTAGCAGGGGAGCCGCATTAGCTGAGGTCGCGGCGCTATGGCCCTTGTCAGGATCCCGGTGCTGAGGCAGCCCCTTCCCCCCACCCCCTCTCCTTGTCATTTTGATCGTGCAAACTGGGTGCCAGCTGTGTGAACCCTGCTCCTGGCCGCCACGATTGCCCCCCCCCCAATCCCCACGCGACGTGTCCCCAGTTCCTCGGCGTCCCTCACTGCAACCAGCTAGCTCCAGGAAGGGTGCGAGCTGGCTTCCGCTGTCGTCCTTCCTCCTTCCTGTCCAGGCGGGCCCTCCTTTTGCGCTAGTCGGCCCGAAACCTTCTCTCCCGCGCTGCATAGGCTGAAGGAATGCCTCAGCGTTTGCAGCCGCTAGAGGGCGCTCTTCTCCTCTCTTTGGGCCCCTTCAGCGCTTCCAGTGGAAATTTCCGAGGTGGGAAGGGCTTGGGGGTTCTCTGTATCTAGGGGCTCCCGATCCAGCCGATTCAACTAACTGTGGGTTGAAAATATTCGGGAAAAAACGGAAAGTTTCGAAAAGCGACAATTGAACTTGCCACACACCGGCAACCGCTTACATAGCATTCACGTTGCCTTGCATGCCGCGCGTCACCTAGAGATGATTTAAAGTACACAGGAGGACACAGCGAAAGAGAATGTGACAATGACTGTATGGGTATGTTTATGCATAAGTGGAAAATTGTGCTCTAGACTGGAATTCGACACAACATTGTAAAAACGACAACAACGTGGAAGAAAAATACGTTTGTATGTAAAAAATAAAGTCCTATGTCATTTTGTATAAGAGGCATCAGCATCCATGGATGTTGGCATCTGTGGGGAGTCCTGGAACCAGTGCCCCATGCTTACCAAGGCATGACTGGAAGCCCAGGCTCCTTATCCCAGCCTGTCATGTCCCCACGTGGTGTGAATCCTGCCTGTCCCACACTCCCCTGGTCACTCTCCTCCAGCCCTGCCAGACTGCCCTCTTCTTCTGGAACAGGCCAAGCTGAATGCACGTCATGTCTGACCTCTAGGAATAGCCGTTACTTTGTGAGCATGGCTCTGCTTCAGTAAGACGGGCTGCATTGTCACTAGAGAAGACGGGATGGAGGTTCCTTAAAAACCTACAAGTGGACTTACCTGATGATCCAGCCTGCCCACGCCTGGGGATATGTCAAGAGAAGACTCTAACTCAAAAAGTCCCATGCACCTCAATGCTCACAGCAGCCCTATTTGTATTAGCCAGGACGTGGAACTAACCCCAACATCTAACGACTGGTGACTGGATAAAGAAGTCGTTGTCTTTTTATGCCGCGGAATACTACACAGCCGCGAAAAAGGATGGAACCATGCCATTTGCGGCAACATGGTTGGACACAGAGATAGTCCTTCTGAGTGAAGTAAGCCAGAAGAGAGAAAAATGCCGCATGACACAACTTCCATGTGAAATCTAAGAAAAAAAGACAGAAATGGTCTTAACTGCAAAAGACAAATAGAGCCACAGACATAGAGAAACAAACTTATGGTTACCAGGGAGGGACGGCGGTGGGAAGGGGTAAATATGGGAATCGGAAAATTGCCCGTCTTGGGGAGTGGTGGACATGTTAGCTCTCTTGATTGTGGCGATGGCTTTCTGGGTGTAGACATGTATGAAAATTGATCAAATACTACACGTGAGATGTGTCTAATTGACGGAACAGAAATCGTAGCCCTGTAAAGGTGTTTTAAAACAAAGAGATGGGCTGCGTTGTGTCCTATGTTTCTATGTGTCTTCAGGGAGGTCTCAGGGGGGCGGTGCTGGCCTTCCTGCCAACACGATGACATGAAGCCCGAACAATCCCCCAATCGATGGGAAGAAGAGACGAGCCATGGTCACATCTGGACCCCAAGCTTACACGTGGTGCATGGGTGCCATTTATCGCCAATCCAGCGAGGTTCCGGCCAGAGCTAGAGGCCGGGGCAGCGAACCGGGAGCGGCACTAAGGAGCATCGTGGCGCAGAGGCTGGGCTCGGGGCCCGCAGGCTCCTCCCAGGAGGAGCCTCAGGGTTTGGGAGGTGGCTAACGTGCCTGCTTCGTGTCACCAGCAAGTGATGCCACCCGTGGACAATCAGCTGGAATCCTGAGCCGGGTCAGCCGTGGGTGATGCGGTAAAGGCTGCTTGCTAGCAGAGGGGACGCCAGACGGACGGTGAAGCAAGCAACAGGCTGCTGAGCTTCCGGCCTGTGTTTACCGTGCTTTCCGTGTCTCCCTGCATCTCAGGGTCACCCGGAGGAATTCGTGTGGAGTTTAGAGGCCGACGGCCTCTCGGTTCCTCATCAGCCTGGCAAGCCCCCCAGCCCTCTGCGGCCAGACCTCTGCGAGCGTCTTCCCTTGTTCTAGCAAAACCCTCCCCACCCTCGCCTGCGGCGGGCTTTTGTTTTTTTAATGGATGGCAGTGAGGATACCTTACAGCCTCCTCCGGCCCTTCCTTAGGGCTTCTGCCCTTAGAGCACGGCAAGGGGCGGCCCCCCAACCCCCACCCCCGACACCCCCGCGCTGTCCTGGGTCCTGAACTTCAGAGGGTCCCTCTGGCCCTGACACTCCCTCTGGCCACGCCCTCTACGGGGTGGAGTCAGCAGGGCCAAGGGGACACGCCCATTGGCTCCACCCCGTGCTCTGGAATCCCAGGACCCCGAATGCCCTGCCCCAGCAGCCCCTGACCCACTTGTAGTTTCTGCACCGGCTCTCCCCGGAGTTCAGCATCCCAGGACTCACAGAGAGGCCAACGGGCAGCTGTTGGCATGGAGGTTACGGACAGAGCCCGGATGTGAGGTCTGAGTGCCCCCCTGTGCACATCCAAGGCCCCTTGGGGCATGGGATGGACCCAGCATTGGGAAGAAAAGGGTCAGGCTGGCGGTCAGAGACTGGGAATCGGCTCTCCCCGCACTGTCGCTTTCTTTGCAGGACTGCCCTGAGTCTGGGAATTCTAAAGTTGAGCCTGGACGTGTGGGGCACGTGACAGTGACTTTGCGTGTGTGTGTGCGCGCGCCTGAGGACCTGTGTGGTTGTGTGTACGTTGTGGGGGTGTGTGTGGTCCATGACTCCGTGTGTGTGCGCGTGGGGATGTAGGCGGAGCAGAGTCAGTGTGTGTGCACGTGTGTTTGTGTGTACGTGCATGCATTAGTTTTAAGAATACTAGAAGCTGTCCTTCAGAAGTCTGCAGTAGTAAAAATTGTATGGTGTCCCTCACTGTATAATTCAAACTGAAAATACTCTTCAATCACCAGAAATGTAGTCCCCCCCAGATTCTGATTTTTTCCCCCCCCATACCGATTATGCCCTCATTGTACTGATGAGGAAACTAGCTTAGAGATGTTAAGTGACTCAGCCCAGGGCATGGAGCTCGCGAGCCCAGGGCCAGGACGCAGTCCAAGCGGCCGCGGCTCCAGAGGCCTGGAGCCCTGCTCACGACCGCGCGTGGCCTCTTGGCCGGGGTGGTGGGGGTGGGGTGGGGTGGGGGTGGGGGGAAGAGATTCTGACGGGCCGGGGCCAGCGTGCAGGCTGCCCAAGCCGCGGACTCTGCAAGTCGGGTGGAGAGTACCTGACGGCAGACGAGGGTAAAGGGCTGCTCAGAAATCAGATAGGTTCCTAGATCTTCGATGAGTAAGGAGGCTCAGTGCTCATCCTCGATCCCTTTGCTGGTGGCTAAAAGGGAGCAAGGCCCACGAGCGCGCTTCTGGGAGCGGCCTGCCAAAACCTGGAGCAGGGCTGCTCAGGACTGGCTCTGCAGCAGGAGCAGAGGGGGGCAATGTCGCCACCTGGTGGACATCCTTGGTAGTGGCAGTAGGAGGCCTAGCAGCCTGGGTATGGAGGCGGCAGGACGAGGTCCTAGTGGATGATCGTTTTCACATGGCTTAAAAAGCATTGCTTCATAGATTTTATCCACATTGGGGTCTATCCTATGATGGTAAATACGGTCTCCGTTACTCCATCTTAGCTGCATTGATTAATTTTTGTGAGGTTAGTTTTCTCTTCAATGATTTGGAAGCTATATGGTCTTCCAATTAAAATTCCCTCTAAGTTTTAATAAGTCATCTCTAAGTTCATAACTTTATATGTAATTGGACCAGTATTGCTATAACAGTCTCAAAAACGGGATAATCTATTAGATCTTGTTTCTCAATCATGATACATTTAGCATATTTTACCTCTCTGCCGTTCCCCATTGTGTGCGTGTGTGCGCGTGCGCGGGCTACAGTTACTGCTTTTTAGACAGTTGCTTTCAGTTTGTTGCATTCACAATGAAAATATAGGTATAAACATCTTGGATTTAATTGCTCGCTACCGCTATTTAATCCCATGTCTTTCCCATTTTTGAGTTATTTACTTCTTTCCCAATCAAATGGGCTCATGATTGGCTACTTGTTTTCCAGCGGTAGACTTGGAACCCATACCAGTCTATACGCAGCTTTACGTTCTCCTCAGCAACACCTCTCAGCCTCAACACCCAACAACACTCTCCGTATCTAGGGCCCCAAGGCTTGTTTTAAAATGCGGCATTGTTTCTCATGTCCCCCCGCCCCCACCCCGCCCCAGAAAGGAAGCAAGAGACTTCCTTGATTTAAAGTGCTGCCTTTTTAGGACTGGCTAGTCTTGTCTGGTGAATGGATATTAAGAGAGATTTCCTTAAACTTCCTCCTGCTTCGTGCCATAACCCGACTTCATTGAGAAGCAGGTTTTTCCCGTTTCTAAGACGGGCTTCCGCTTTGAACTGCTAAACCATCACGGCACACTTTTTCTCCATACTTATTCCTGGAAAACTGAGCTCTCTGCCGGAGTAAAGACGGTTCCCGTCAGAGAAGTGTGGCTCCCTGTCCCAAGGTCAAAATGTAGAAGAAAGGGAAGATTCCTGTTTCCGAGGGTTCCATTTTGTCAGGTTAGAGATCTAGTCATCCGTGTGGCTGCGGTGGAATCTGCAGTATCTTGCCTCACAGTTTCCTTTTTCTGGCTTAGCAGGGGAGCCGCATTAGCTGAGGCCGCGGCGCTATGGCCCTTGTCAGGATCCCGGTGCTGAGGCAGCCCCTTCCCCCCACCCCCTCTCCTTGTCATTTTGATCGTGCAAACTGGGTGCCAGCTGTGTGAACCCTGCTCCTGGCCGCCACGATTGCCCCCCCCCCAATCCCCACGCGACGTGTCCCCAGTTCCTCGGCGTCCCTCACTGCAACCAGCTAGCTCCAGGAAGGGTGCGAGCTGGCTTCCGCTGTCGTCCTTCCTCCTTCCTGTCCAGGCGGGCCCTCCTTTTGCGCTAGTCGGCCCGAAACCTTCTCTCCCGCGCTGCATAGGCTGAAGGAATGCCTCAGCGTTTGCAGCCGCTAGAGGGCGCTCTTCTCCTCTCTTTGGGCCCCTTCAGCGCTTCCAGTGGAAATTTCCGAGGTGGGAAGGGCTTGGGGGTTCTCTGTATCTAGGGGCTCCCGATCCAGCCGATTCAACTAACTGTGGGTTGAAAATATTCGGGAAAAAACGGAAAGTTTCGAAAAGCGACAATTGAACTTGCCACACACCGGCAACCGCTTACATAGCATTCACGTTGCCTTGCATGCCGCGCGTCACCTAGAGATGATTTAAAGTACACAGGAGGACACAGCGAAAGAGAATGTGACAATGACTGTATGGGTATGTTTATGCATAAGTGGAAAATTGTGCTCTAGACTGGAATTCGACACAACATTGTAAAAACGACAACAACGTGGAAGAAAAATACGTTTGTATGTAAAAAATAAAGTCCTATGTCATTTTGTATAAGAGGCATCAGCATCCATGGATGTTGGCATCTGTGGGGAGTCCTGGAACCAGTGCCCCATGCTTACCAAGGCATGACTGGAAGCCCAGGCTCCTTATCCCAGCCTGTCATGTCCCCACGTGGTGTGAATCCTGCCTGTCCCACACTCCCCTGGTCACTCTCCTCCAGCCCTGCCAGACTGCCCTCTTCTTCTGGAACAGGCCAAGCTGAATGCACGTCATGTCTGACCTCTAGGAATAGCCGTTACTTTGTGAGCATGGCTCTGCTTCAGTAAGACGGGCTGCATTGTCACTAGAGAAGACGGGATGGAGGTTCCTTAAAAACCTACAAGTGGACTTACCTGATGATCCAGCCTGCCCACGCCTGGGGATATGTCAAGAGAAGACTCTAACTCAAAAAGTCCCATGCACCTCAATGCTCACAGCAGCCCTATTTGTATTAGCCAGGACGTGGAACTAACCCCAACATCTAACGACTGGTGACTGGATAAAGAAGTCGTTGTCTTTTTATGCCGCGGAATACTACACAGCCGCGAAAAAGGATGGAACCATGCCATTTGCGGCAACATGGTTGGACACAGAGATAGTCCTTCTGAGTGAAGTAAGCCAGAAGAGAGAAAAATGCCGCATGACACAACTTCCATGTGAAATCTAAGAAAAAAAGACACAAATGGTCTTAACTGCAAAAGACAAATAGAGCCACAGACATAGAGAAACAAACTTATGGTTACCAGGGAGGGACGGCGGTGGGAAGGGGTAAATATGGGAATCGGAAAATTGCCCGTCTTGGGGAGTGGTGGACATGTTAGCTCTCTTGATTGTGGCGATGGCTTTCTGGGTGTAGACATGTATGAAAATTGATCAAATACTACACGTGAGATGTGTCTAATTGACGGAACAGAAATCGTAGCCCTGTAAAGGTGTTTTAAAACAAAGAGATGGGCTGCGTTGTGTCCTATGTTTCTATGTGTCTTCAGGGAGGTCTCAGGGGGGCGGTGCTGGCCTTCCTGCCAACACGATGACATGAAGCCCGAACAATCCCCCAATCGATGGGAAGAAGAGACGAGCCATGGTCACATCTGGACCCCAAGCTTACACGTGGTGCATGGGTGCCATTTATCGCCAATCCAGCGAGGTTCCGGCCAGAGCTAGAGGCCGGGGCAGCGAACCGGGAGCGGCACTAAGGAGCATCGTGGCGCAGAGGCTGGGCTCGGGGCCCGCAGGCTCCTCCCAGGAGGAGCCTCAGGGTTTGGGAGGTGGCTAACGTGCCTGCTTCGTGTCACCAGCAAGTGATGCCACCCGTGGACAATCAGCTGGAATCCTGAGCCGGGTCAGCCGTGGGTGATGCGGTAAAGGCTGCTTGCTAGCAGAGGGGACGCCAGACGGACGGTGAAGCAAGCAACAGGCTGCTGAGCTTCCGGCCTGTGTTTACCGTGCTTTCCGTGTCTCCCTGCATCTCAGGGTCACCCGGAGGAATTCGTGTGGAGTTTAGAGGCCGACGGCCTCTCGGTTCCTCATCAGCCTGGCAAGCCCCCCAGCCCTCTGCGGCCAGACCTCTGCGAGCGTCTTCCCTTGTTCTAGCAAAACCCTCCCCACCCTCGCCTGCGGCGGGCTTTTGTTTTTTTAATGGATGGCAGTGAGGATACCTTACAGCCTCCTCCGGCCCTTCCTTAGGGCTTCTGCCCTTAGAGCACGGCAAGGGGCGGCCCCCCAACCCCCACCCCCGACACCCCCGCGCTGTCCTGGGTCCTGAACTTCAGAGGGTCCCTCTGGCCCTGACACTCCCTCTGGCCACGCCCTCTACGGGGTGGAGTCAGCAGGGCCAAGGGGACACGCCCATTGGCTCCACCCCGTGCTCTGGAATCCCAGGACCCCGAATGCCCTGCCCCAGCAGCCCCTGACCCACTTGTAGTTTCTGCACCGGCTCTCCCCGGAGTTCAGCATCCCAGGACTCACAGAGAGGCCAACGGGCAGCTGTTGGCATGGAGGTTACGGACAGAGCCCGGATGTGAGGTCTGAGTGCCCCCCTGTGCACATCCAAGGCCCCTTGGGGCATGGGATGGACCCAGCATTGGGAAGAAAAGGGTCAGGCTGGCGGTCAGAGACTGGGAATCGGCTCTCCCCGCACTGTCGCTTTCTTTGCAGGACTGCCCTGAGTCTGGGAATTCTAAAGTTGAGCCTGGACGTGTGGGGCACGTGACAGTGACTTTGCGTGTGTGTGTGCGCGCGCCTGAGGACCTGTGTGGTTGTGTGTACGTTGTGGGGGTGTGTGTGGTCCATGACTCCGTGTGTGTGCGCGTGGGGATGTAGGCGGAGCAGAGTCAGTGTGTGTGCACGTGTGTTTGTGTGTACGTGCATGCATTAGTTTTAAGAATACTAGAAGCTGTCCTTCAGAAGTCTGCAGTAGTAAAAATTGTATGGTGTCCCTCACTGTATAATTCAAACTGAAAATACTCTTCAATCACCAGAAATGTAGTCCCCCCCAGATTCTGATTTTTTCCCCCCCCATACCGATTATGCCCTCATTGTACTGATGAGGAAACTAGCTTAGAGATGTTAAGTGACTCAGCCCAGGGCATGGAGCTCGCGAGCCCAGGGCCAGGACGCAGTCCAAGCGGCCGCGGCTCCAGAGGCCTGGAGCCCTGCTCACGACCGCGCGTGGCCTCTTGGCCGGGGTGGTGGGGGTGGGGTGGGGTGGGGGTGGGGGGAAGAGATTCTGACGGGCCGGGGCCAGCGTGCAGGCTGCCCAAGCCGCGGACTCTGCAAGTCGGGTGGAGAGTACCTGACGGCAGACGAGGGTAAAGGGCTGCTCAGAAATCAGATAGGTTCCTAGATCTTCGATGAGTAAGGAGGCTCAGTGCTCATCCTCGATCCCTTTGCTGGTGGCTAAAAGGGAGCAAGGCCCACGAGCGCGCTTCTGGGAGCGGCCTGCCAAAACCTGGAGCAGGGCTGCTCAGGACTGGCTCTGCAGCAGGAGCAGAGGGGGGCAATGTCGCCACCTGGTGGACATCCTTGGTAGTGGCAGTAGGAGGCCTAGCAGCCTGGGTATGGAGGCGGCAGGACGAGGTCCTAGTGGATGATCGTTTTCACATGGCTTAAAAAGCATTGCTTCATAGATTTTATCCACATTGGGGTCTATCCTATGATGGTAAATACGGTCTCCGTTACTCCATCTTAGCTGCATTGATTAATTTTTGTGAGGTTAGTTTTCTCTTCAATGATTTGGAAGCTATATGGTCTTCCAATTAAAATTCCCTCTAAGTTTTAATAAGTCATCTCTAAGTTCATAACTTTATATGTAATTGGACCAGTATTGCTATAACAGTCTCAAAAACGGGATAATCTATTAGATCTTGTTTCTCAATCATGATACATTTAGCATATTTTACCTCTCTGCCGTTCCCCATTGTGTGCGTGTGTGCGCGTGCGCGGGCTACAGTTACTGCTTTTTAGACAGTTGCTTTCAGTTTGTTGCATTCACAATGAAAATATAGGTATAAACATCTTGGATTTAATTGCTCGCTACCGCTATTTAATCCCATGTCTTTCCCATTTTTGAGTTATTTACTTCTTTCCCAATCAAATGGGCTCATGATTGGCTACTTGTTTTCCAGCGGTAGACTTGGAACCCATACCAGTCTATACGCAGCTTTACGTTCTCCTCAGCAACACCTCTCAGCCTCAACACCCAACAACACTCTCCGTATCTAGGGCCCCAAGGCTTGTTTTAAAATGCGGCATTGTTTCTCATGTCCCCCCGCCCCCACCCCGCCCCAGAAAGGAAGCAAGAGACTTCCTTGATTTAAAGTGCTGCCTTTTTAGGACTGGCTAGTCTTGTCTGGTGAATGGATATTAAGAGAGATTTCCTTAAACTTCCTCCTGCTTCGTGCCATAACCCGACTTCATTGAGAAGCAGGTTTTTCCCGTTTCTAAGACGGGCTTCCGCTTTGAACTGCTAAACCATCACGGCACACTTTTTCTCCATACTTATTCCTGGAAAACTGAGCTCTCTGCCGGAGTAAAGACGGTTCCCGTCAGAGAAGTGTGGCTCCCTGTCCCAAGGTCAAAATGTAGAAGAAAGGGAAGATTCCTGTTTCCGAGGGTTCCATTTTGTCAGGTTAGAGATCTAGTCATCCGTGTGGCTGCGGTGGAATCTGCAGTATCTTGCCTCACAGTTTCCTTTTTCTGGCTTAGCAGGGGAGCCGCATTAGCTGAGGCCGCGGCGCTATGGCCCTTGTCAGGATCCCGGTGCTGAGGCAGCCCCTTCCCCCCACCCCCTCTCCTTGTCATTTTGATCGTGCAAACTGGGTGCCAGCTGTGTGAACCCTGCTCCTGGCCGCCACGATTGCCCCCCCCCCAATCCCCACGCGACGTGTCCCCAGTTCCTCGGCGTCCCTCACTGCAACCAGCTAGCTCCAGGAAGGGTGCGAGCTGGCTTCCGCTGTCGTCCTTCCTCCTTCCTGTCCAGGCGGGCCCTCCTTTTGCGCTAGTCGGCCCGAAACCTTCTCTCCCGCGCTGCATAGGCTGAAGGAATGCCTCAGCGTTTGCAGCCGCTAGAGGGCGCTCTTCTCCTCTCTTTGGGCCCCTTCAGCGCTTCCAGTGGAAATTTCCGAGGTGGGAAGGGCTTGGGGGTTCTCTGTATCTAGGGGCTCCCGATCCAGCCGATTCAACTAACTGTGGGTTGAAAATATTCGGGAAAAAACGGAAAGTTTCGAAAAGCGACAATTGAACTTGCCACACACCGGCAACCGCTTACATAGCATTCACGTTGCCTTGCATGCCGCGCGTCACCTAGAGATGATTTAAAGTACACAGGAGGACACAGCGAAAGAGAATGTGACAATGACTGTATGGGTATGTTTATGCATAAGTGGAAAATTGTGCTCTAGACTGGAATTCGACACAACATTGTAAAAACGACAACAACGTGGAAGAAAAATACGTTTGTATGTAAAAAATAAAGTCCTATGTCATTTTGTATAAGAGGCATCAGCATCCATGGATGTTGGCATCTGTGGGGAGTCCTGGAACCAGTGCCCCATGCTTACCAAGGCATGACTGGAAGCCCAGGCTCCTTATCCCAGCCTGTCATGTCCCCACGTGGTGTGAATCCTGCCTGTCCCACACTCCCCTGGTCACTCTCCTCCAGCCCTGCCAGACTGCCCTCTTCTTCTGGAACAGGCCAAGCTGAATGCACGTCATGTCTGACCTCTAGGAATAGCCGTTACTTTGTGAGCATGGCTCTGCTTCAGTAAGACGGGCTGCATTGTCACTAGAGAAGACGGGATGGAGGTTCCTTAAAAACCTACAAGTGGACTTACCTGATGATCCAGCCTGCCCACGCCTGGGGATATGTCAAGAGAAGACTCTAACTCAAAAAGTCCCATGCACCTCAATGCTCACAGCAGCCCTATTTGTATTAGCCAGGACGTGGAACTAACCCCAACATCTAACGACTGGTGACTGGATAAAGAAGTCGTTGTCTTTTTATGCCGCGGAATACTACACAGCCGCGAAAAAGGATGGAACCATGCCATTTGCGGCAACATGGTTGGACACAGAGATAGTCCTTCTGAGTGAAGTAAGCCAGAAGAGAGAAAAATGCCGCATGACACAACTTCCATGTGAAATCTAAGAAAAAAAGACACAAATGGTCTTAACTGCAAAAGACAAATAGAGCCACAGACATAGAGAAACAAACTTATGGTTACCAGGGAGGGACGGCGGTGGGAAGGGGTAAATATGGGAATCGGAAAATTGCCCGTCTTGGGGAGTGGTGGACATGTTAGCTCTCTTGATTGTGGCGATGGCTTTCTGGGTGTAGACATGTATGAAAATTGATCAAATACTACACGTGAGATGTGTCTAATTGACGGAACAGAAATCGTAGCCCTGTAAAGGTGTTTTTAAACAAAGAGATGGGCTGCGTTGTGTCCTATGTTTCTATGTGTCTTCAGGGAGGTCTCAGGGGGGCGGTGCTGGCCTTCCTGCCAACACGATGACATGAAGCCCGAACAATCCCCCAATCGATGGGAAGAAGAGACGAGCCATGGTCACATCTGGACCCCAAGCTTACACGTGGTGCATGGGTGCCATTTATCGCCAATCCAGCGAGGTTCCGGCCAGAGCTAGAGGCCGGGGCAGCGAACCGGGAGCGGCACTAAGGAGCATCGTGGCGCAGAGGCTGGGCTCGGGGCCCGCAGGCTCCTCCCAGGAGGAGCCTCAGGGTTTGGGAGGTGGCTAACGTGCCTGCTTCGTGTCACCAGCAAGTGATGCCACCCGTGGACAATCAGCTGGAATCCTGAGCCGGGTCAGCCGTGGGTGATGCGGTAAAGGCTGCTTGCTAGCAGAGGGGACGCCAGACGGACGGTGAAGCAAGCAACAGGCTGCTGAGCTTCCGGCCTGTGTTTACCGTGCTTTCCGTGTCTCCCTGCATCTCAGGGTCACCCGGAGGAATTCGTGTGGAGTTTAGAGGCCGACGGCCTCTCGGTTCCTCATCAGCCTGGCAAGCCCCCCAGCCCTCTGCGGCCAGACCTCTGCGAGCGTCTTCCCTTGTTCTAGCAAAACCCTCCCCACCCTCGCCTGCGGCGGGCTTTTGTTTTTTTAATGGATGGCAGTGAGGATACCTTACAGCCTCCTCCGGCCCTTCCTTAGGGCTTCTGCCCTTAGAGCACGGCAAGGGGCGGCCCCCCAACCCCCACCCCCGACACCCCCGCGCTGTCCTGGGTCCTGAACTTCAGAGGGTCCCTCTGGCCCTGACACTCCCTCTGCCCACGCCCTCTACGGGGTGGAGTCAGCAGGGCCAAGGGGACACGCCCATTGGCTCCACCCCGTGCTCTGGAATCCCAGGACCCCGAATGCCCTGCCCCAGCAGCCCCTGACCCACTTGTAGTTTCTGCACCGGCTCTCCCCGGAGTTCAGCATCCCAGGACTCACAGAGAGGCCAACGGGCAGCTGTTGGCATGGAGGTTACGGACAGAGCCCGGATGTGAGGTCTGAGTGTCCCCCTGTGCACATCCAAGGCCCCTTGGGGCATGGGATGGACCCAGCATTGGGAAGAAAAGGGTCAGGCTGGCGGTCAGAGACTGGGAATCGGCTCTCCCCGCACTGTCGCTTTCTTTGCAGGACTGCCCTGAGTCTGGGAATTCTAAAGTTGAGCCTGGACGTGTGGGGCACGTGACAGTGACTTTGCGTGTGTGTGTGCGCGCGCCTGAGGACCTGTGTGGTTGTGTGTACGTTGTGGGGGTGTGTGTGGTCCATGACTCCGTGTGTGTGCGCGTGGGGATGTAGGCGGAGCAGAGTCAGTGTGTGTGCACGTGTGTTTGTGTGTACGTGCATGCATTAGTTTTAAGAATACTAGAAGCTGTCCTTCAGAAGTCTGCAGTAGTAAAAATTGTATGGTGTCCCTCACTGTATAATTCAAACTGAAAATACTCTTCAATCACCAGAAATGTAGTCCCCCCCAGATTCTGATTTTTTCCCCCCCCATACCGATTATGCCCTCATTGTACTGATGAGGAAACTAGCTTAGAGATGTTAAGTGACTCAGCCCAGGGCATGGAGCTCGCGAGCCCAGGGCCAGGACGCAGTCCAAGCGGCCGCGGCTCCAGAGGCCTGGAGCCCTGCTCACGACCGCGCGTGGCCTCTTGGCCGGGGTGGTGGGGGTGGGGTGGGGTGGGGGTGGGGGGAAGAGATTCTGACGGGCCGGGGCCAGCGTGCAGGCTGCCCAAGCCGCGGACTCTGCAAGTCGGGTGGAGAGTACCTGACGGCAGACGAGGGTAAAGGGCTGCTCAGAAATCAGATAGGTTCCTAGATCTTCGATGAGTAAGGAGGCTCAGTGCTCATCCTCGATCCCTTTGCTGGTGGCTAAAAGGGAGCAAGGCCCACGAGCGCGCTTCTGGGAGCGGCCTGCCAAAACCTGGAGCAGGGCTGCTCAGGACTGGCTCTGCAGCAGGAGCAGAGGGGGGCAATGTCGCCACCTGGTGGACATCCTTGGTAGTGGCAGTAGGAGGCCTAGCAGCCTGGGTATGGAGGCGGCAGGACGAGGTCCTAGTGGATGATCGTTTTCACATGGCTTAAAAAGCATTGCTTCATAGATTTTATCCACATTGGGGTCTATCCTACGATGGTAAATACGGTCTCCGTTACTCCATCTTAGCTGCATTGATTAATTTTTGTGAGGTTAGTTTTCTCTTCAATGATTTGGAAGCTATATGGTCTTCCAATTAAAATTCCCTCTAAGTTTTAATAAGTCATCTCTAAGTTCATAACTTTATATGTAATTGGACCAGTATTGCTATAACAGTCTCAAAAACGGGATAATCTATTAGATCTTGTTTCTCAATCATGATACATTTAGCATATTTTACCTCTCTGCCGTTCCCCATTGTGTGCGTGTGTGCGCGTGCGCGGGCTACAGTTACTGCTTTTTAGACAGTTGCTTTCAGTTTGTTGCATTCACAATGAAAATATAGGTATAAACATCTTGGATTTAATTGCTCGCTACCGCTATTTAATCCCATGTCTTTCCCATTTTTGAGTTATTTACTTCTTTCCCAATCAAATGGGCTCATGATTGGCTACTTGTTTTCCAGCGGTAGACTTGGAACCCATACCAGTCTATACGCAGCTTTACGTTCTCCTCAGCAACACCTCTCAGCCTCAACACCCAACAACACTCTCCGTATCTAGGGCCCCAAGGCTTGTTTTAAAATGCGGCATTGTTTCTCATGTCCCCCCGCCCCCACCCCGCCCCAGAAAGGAAGCAAGAGACTTCCTTGATTTAAAGTGCTGCCTTTTTAGGACTGGCTAGTCTTGTCTGGTGAATGGATATTAAGAGAGATTTCCTTAAACTTCCTCCTGCTTCGTGCCATAACCCGACTTCATTGAGAAGCAGGTTTTTCCCGTTTCTAAGACGGGCTTCCGCTTTGAACTGCTAAACCATCACGGCACACTTTTTCTCCATACTTATTCCTGGAAAACTGAGCTCTCTGCCGGAGTAAAGACGGTTCCCGTCAGAGAAGTGTGGCTCCCTGTCCCAAGGTCAAAATGTAGAAGAAAGGGAAGATTCCTGTTTCCGAGGGTTCCATTTTGTCAGGTTAGAGATCTAGTCATCCGTGTGGCTGCGGTGGAATCTGCAGTATCTTGCCTCACAGTTTCCTTTTTCTGGCTTAGCAGGGGAGCCGCATTAGCTGAGGCCGCGGCGCTATGGCCCTTGTCAGGATCCCGGTGCTGAGGCAGCCCCTTCCCCCCACCCCCTCTCCTTGTCATTTTGATCGTGCAAACTGGGTGCCAGCTGTGTGAACCCTGCTCCTGGCCGCCACGATTGCCCCCCCCCCAATCCCCACGCGACGTGTCCCCAGTTCCTCGGCGTCCCTCACTGCAACCAGCTAGCTCCAGGAAGGGTGCGAGCTGGCTTCCGCTGTCGTCCTTCCTCCTTCCTGTCCAGGCGGGCCCTCCTTTTGCGCTAGTCGGCCCGAAACCTTCTCTCCCGCGCTGCATAGGCTGAAGGAATGCCTCAGCGTTTGCAGCCGCTAGAGGGCGCTCTTCTCCTCTCTTTGGGCCCCTTCAGCGCTTCCAGTGGAAATTTCCGAGGTGGGAAGGGCTTGGGGGTTCTCTGTATCTAGGGGCTCCCGATCCAGCCGATTCAACTAACTGTGGGTTGAAAATATTCGGGAAAAAACGGAAAGTTTCGAAAAGCGACAATTGAACTTGCCACACACCGGCAACCGCTTACATAGCATTCACGTTGCCTTGCATGCCGCGCGTCACCTAGAGATGATTTAAAGTACACAGGAGGACACAGCGAAAGAGAATGTGACAATGACTGTATGGGTATGTTTATGCATAAGTGGAAAATTGTGCTCTAGACTGGAATTCGACACAACATTGTAAAAACGACAACAACGTGGAAGAAAAATACGTTTGTATGTAAAAAATAAAGTCCTATGTCATTTTGTATAAGAGGCATCAGCATCCATGGATGTTGGCATCTGTGGGGAGTCCTGGAACCAGTGCCCCATGCTTACCAAGGCATGACTGGAAGCCCAGGCTCCTTATCCCAGCCTGTCATGTCCCCACGTGGTGTGAATCCTGCCTGTCCCACACTCCCCTGGTCACTCTCCTCCAGCCCTGCCAGACTGCCCTCTTCTTCTGGAACAGGCCAAGCTGAATGCACGTCATGTCTGACCTCTAGGAATAGCCGTTACTTTGTGAGCATGGCTCTGCTTCAGTAAGACGGGCTGCATTGTCACTAGAGAAGACGGGATGGAGGTTCCTTAAAAACCTACAAGTGGACTTACCTGATGATCCAGCCTGCCCACGCCTGGGGATATGTCAAGAGAAGACTCTAACTCAAAAAGTCCCATGCACCTCAATGCTCACAGCAGCCCTATTTGTATTAGCCAGGACGTGGAACTAACCCCAACATCTAACGACTGGTGACTGGATAAAGAAGTCGTTGTCTTTTTATGCCGCGGAATACTACACAGCCGCGAAAAAGGATGGAACCATGCCATTTGCGGCAACATGGTTGGACACAGAGATAGTCCTTCTGAGTGAAGTAAGCCAGAAGAGAGAAAAATGCCGCATGACACAACTTCCATGTGAAATCTAAGAAAAAAAGACACAAATGGTCTTAACTGCAAAAGACAAATAGAGCCACAGACATAGAGAAACAAACTTATGGTTACCAGGGAGGGACGGCGGTGGGAAGGGGTAAATATGGGAATCGGAAAATTGCCCGTCTTGGGGAGTGGTGGACATGTTAGCTCTCTTGATTGTGGCGATGGCTTTCTGGGTGTAGACATGTATGAAAATTGATCAAATACTACACGTGAGATGTGTCTAATTGACGGAACAGAAATCGTAGCCCTGTAAAGGTGTTTTAAAACAAAGAGATGGGCTGCGTTGTGTCCTATGTTTCTATGTGTCTTCAGGGAGGTCTCAGGGGGGCGGTGCTGGCCTTCCTGCCAACACGATGACATGAAGCCCGAACAATCCCCCAATCGATGGGAAGAAGAGACGAGCCATGGTCACATCTGGACCCCAAGCTTACACGTGGTGCATGGGTGCCATTTATCGCCAATCCAGCGAGGTTCCGGCCAGAGCTAGAGGCCGGGGCAGCGAACCGGGAGCGGCACTAAGGAGCATCGTGGCGCAGAGGCTGGGCTCGGGGCCCGCAGGCTCCTCCCAGGAGGAGCCTCAGGGTTTGGGAGGTGGCTAACGTGCCTGCTTCGTGTCACCAGCAAGTGATGCCACCCGTGGACAATCAGCTGGAATCCTGAGCCGGGTCAGCCGTGGGTGATGCGGTAAAGGCTGCTTGCTAGCAGAGGGGACGCCAGACGGACGGTGAAGCAAGCAACAGGCTGCTGAGCTTCCGGCCTGTGTTTACCGTGCTTTCCGTGTCTCCCTGCATCTCAGGGTCACCCGGAGGAATTCGTGTGGAGTTTAGAGGCCGACGGCCTCTCGGTTCCTCATCAGCCTGGCAAGCCCCCCAGCCCTCTGCGGCCAGACCTCTGCGAGCGTCTTCCCTTGTTCTAGCAAAACCCTCCCCACCCTCGCCTGCGGCGGGCTTTTGTTTTTTTAATGGATGGCAGTGAGGATACCTTACAGCCTCCTCCGGCCCTTCCTTAGGGCTTCTGCCCTTAGAGCACGGCAAGGGGCGGCCCCCCAACCCCCACCCCCGACACCCCCGCGCTGTCCTGGGTCCTGAACTTCAGAGGGTCCCTCTGGCCCTGACACTCCCTCTGCCCACGCCCTCTACGGGGTGGAGTCAGCAGGGCCAAGGGGACACGCCCATTGGCTCCACCCCGTGCTCTGGAATCCCAGGACCCCGAATGCCCTGCCCCAGCAGCCCCTGACCCACTTGTAGTTTCTGCACCGGCTCTCCCCGGAGTTCAGCATCCCAGGACTCACAGAGAGGCCAACGGGCAGCTGTTGGCATGGAGGTTACGGACAGAGCCCGGATGTGAGGTCTGAGTGCCCCCCTGTGCACATCCAAGGCCCCTTGGGGCATGGGATGGACCCAGCATTGGGAAGAAAAGGGTCAGGCTGGCGGTCAGAGACTGGGAATCGGCTCTCCCCGCACTGTCGCTTTCTTTGCAGGACTCCCCTGAGTCTGGGAATTCTAAAGTTGAGCCTGGACGTGTGGGGCACGTGACAGTGACTTTGCGTGTGTGTGTGAGCGCGCCTGAGGACCTGTGTGGTTGTGTGTACGTTGTGGGGGTGTGTGTGGTCCATGACTCCGTGTGTGTGCGCGTGGGGATGTAGGCGGAGCAGAGTCAGTGTGTGTGCACGTGTGTTTGTGTGTACGTGCATGCATTAGTTTTAAGAATACTAGAAGCTGTCCTTCAGAAGTCTGCAGTAGTAAAAATTGTATGGTGTCCCTCACTGTATAATTCAAACTGAAAATACTCTTCAATCACCAGAAATGTAGTCCCCCCCAGATTCTGATTTTTTCCCCCCCCATACCGATTATGCCCTCATTGTACTGATGAGGAAACTAGCTTAGAGATGTTAAGTGACTCAGCCCAGGGCATGGAGCTCGCGAGCCCAGGGCCAGGACGCAGTCCAAGCGGCCGCGGCTCCAGAGGCCTGGAGCCCTGCTCACGACCGCGCGTGGCCTCTTGGCCGGGGTGGTGGGGGTGGGGTGGGGTGGGGGTGGGGGGAAGAGATTCTGACGGGCCGGGGCCAGCGTGCAGGCTGCCCAAGCCGCGGACTCTGCAAGTCGGGTGGAGAGTACCTGACGGCAGACGAGGGTAAAGGGCTGCTCAGAAATCAGATAGGTTCCTAGATCTTCGATGAGTAAGGAGGCTCAGTGCTCATCCTCGATCCCTTTGCTGGTGGCTAAAAGGGAGCAAGGCCCACGAGCGCGCTTCTGGGAGCGGCCTGCCAAAACCTGGAGCAGGGCTGCTCAGGACTGGCTCTGCAGCAGGAGCAGAGGGGGGCAATGTCGCCACCTGGTGGACATCCTTGGTAGTGGCAGTAGGAGGCCTAGCAGCCTGGGTATGGAGGCGGCAGGACGAGGTCCTAGTGGATGATCGTTTTCACATGGCTTAAAAAGCATTGCTTCATAGATTTTATCCACATTGGGGTCTATCCTATGATGGTAAATACGGTCTCCGTTACTCCATCTTAGCTGCATTGATTAATTTTTGTGAGGTTAGTTTTCTCTTCAATGATTTGGAAGCTATATGGTCTTCCAATTAAAATTCCCTCTAAGTTTTAATAAGTCATCTCTAAGTTCATAACTTTATATGTAATTGGACCAGTATTGCTATAACAGTCTCAAAAACGGGATAATCTATTAGATCTTGTTTCTCAATCATGATACATTTAGCATATTTTACCTCTCTGCCGTTCCCCATTGTGTGCGTGTGTGCGCGTGCGCGGGCTACAGTTACTGCTTTTTAGACAGTTGCTTTCAGTTTGTTGCATTCACAATGAAAATATAGGTATAAACATCTTGGATTTAATTGCTCGCTACCGCTATTTAATCCCATGTCTTTCCCATTTTTGAGTTATTTACTTCTTTCCCAATCAAATGGGCTCATGATTGGCTACTTGTTTTCCAGCGGTAGACTTGGAACCCATACCAGTCTATACGCAGCTTTACGTTCTCCTCAGCAACACCTCTCAGCCTCAACACCCAACAACACTCTCCGTATCTAGGGCCCCAAGGCTTGTTTTAAAATGCGGCATTGTTTCTCATGTCCCCCCGCCCCCACCCCGCCCCAGAAAGGAAGCAAGAGACTTCCTTGATTTAAAGTGCTGCCTTTTTAGGACTGGCTAGTCTTGTCTGGTGAATGGATATTAAGAGAGATTTCCTTAAACTTCCTCCTGCTTCGTGCCATAACTCGACTTCATTGAGAAGCAGGTTTTTCCCGTTTCTAAGACGGGCTTCCGCTTTGAACTGCTAAACCATCACGGCACACTTTTTCTCCATACTTATTCCTGGAAAACTGAGCTCTCTGCCGGAGTAAAGACGGTTCCCGTCAGAGAAGTGTGGCTCCCTGTCCCAAGGTCAAAATGTAGAAGAAAGGGAAGATTCCTGTTTCCGAGGGTTCCATTTTGTCAGGTTAGAGATCTAGTCATCCGTGTGGCTGCGGTGGAATCTGCAGTATCTTGCCTCACAGTTTCCTTTTTCTGGCTTAGCAGGGGAGCCGCATTAGCTGAGGCCGCGGCGCTATGGCCCTTGTCAGGATCCCGGTGCTGAGGCAGCCCCTTCCCCCCACCCCCTCTCCTTGTCATTTTGATCGTGCAAACTGGGTGCCAGCTGTGTGAACCCTGCTCCTGGCCGCCACGATTGCCCCCCCCCAATCCCCACGCGACGTGTCCCCAGTTCCTCGGCGTCCCTCACTGCAACCAGCTAGCTCCAGGAAGGGTGCGAGCTGGCTTCCGCTGTCGTCCTTCCTCCTTCCTGTCCAGGCGGGCCCTCCTTTTGCGCTAGTCGGCCCGAAACCTTCTCTCCCGCGCTGCATAGGCTGAAGGAATGCCTCAGCGTTTGCAGCCGCTAGAGGGCGCTCTTCTCCTCTCTTTGGGCCCCTTCAGCGCTTCCAGTGGAAATTTCCGAGGTGGGAAGGGCTTGGGGGTTCTCTGTATCTAGGGGCTCCCGATCCAGCCGATTCAACTAACTGTGGGTTGAAAATATTCGGGAAAAAACGGAAAGTTTCGAAAAGCGACAATTGAACTTGCCACACACCGGCAACCGCTTACATAGCATTCACGTTGCCTTGCATGCCGCGCGTCACCTAGAGATGATTTAAAGTACACAGGAGGACACAGCGAAAGAGAATGTGACAATGACTGTATGGGTATGTTTATGCATAAGTGGAAAATTGTGCTCTAGACTGGAATTCGACACAACATTGTAAAAACGACAACAACGTGGAAGAAAAATACGTTTGTATGTAAAAAATAAAGTCCTATGTCATTTTGTATAAGAGGCATCAGCATCCATGGATGTTGGCATCTGTGGGGAGTCCTGGAACCAGTGCCCCATGCTTACCAAGGCATGACTGGAAGCCCAGGCTCCTTATCCCAGCCTGTCATGTCCCCACGTGGTGTGAATCCTGCCTGTCCCACACTCCCCTGGTCACTCTCCTCCAGCCCTGCCAGACTGCCCTCTTCTTCTGGAACAGGCCAAGCTGAATGCACGTCATGTCTGACCTCTAGGAATAGCCGTTACTTTGTGAGCATGGCTCTGCTTCAGTAAGACGGGCTGCATTGTCACTAGAGAAGACGGGATGGAGGTTCCTTAAAAACCTACAAGTGGACTTACCTGATGATCCAGCCTGCCCACGCCTGGGGATATGTCAAGAGAAGACTCTAACTCAAAAAGTCCCATGCACCTCAATGCTCACAGCAGCCCTATTTGTATTAGCCAGGACGTGGAACTAACCCCAACATCTAACGACTGGTGACTGGATAAAGAAGTCGTTGTCTTTTTATGCCGCGGAATACTACACAGCCGCGAAAAAGGATGGAACCATGCCATTTGCGGCAACATGGTTGGACACAGAGATAGTCCTTCTGAGTGAAGTAAGCCAGAAGAGAGAAAAATGCCGCATGACACAACTTCCATGTGAAATCTAAGAAAAAAAGACACAAATGGTCTGAACTGCAAAAGACAAATAGAGCCACAGACATAGAGAAACAAACTTATGGTTACCAGGGAGGGACGGCGGTGGGAAGGGGTAAATATGGGAATCGGAAAATTGCCCGTCTTGGGGAGTGGTGGACATGTTAGCTCTCTTGATTGTGGCGATGGCTTTCTGGGTGTAGACATGTATGAAAATTGATCAAATACTACACGTGAGATGTGTCTAATTGACGGAACAGAAATCGTAGCCCTGTAAAGGTGTTTTAAAACAAAGAGATGGGCTGCGTTGTGTCCTATGTTTCTATGTGTCTTCAGGGAGGTCTCAGGGGGGCGGTGCTGGCCTTCCTGCCAACACGATGACATGAAGCCCGAACAATCCCCCAATCGATGGGAAGAAGAGACGAGCCATGGTCACATCTGGACCCCAAGCTTACACGTGGTGCATGGGTGCCATTTATCGCCAATCCAGCGAGGTTCCGGCCAGAGCTAGAGGCCGGGGCAGCGAACCGGGAGCGGCACTAAGGAGCATCGTGGCGCAGAGGCTGGGCTCGGGGCCCGCAGGCTCCTCCCAGGAGGAGCCTCAGGGTTTGGGAGGTGGCTAACGTGCCTGCTTCGTGTCACCAGCAAGTGATGCCACCCGTGGACAATCAGCTGGAATCCTGAGCCGGGTCAGCCGTGGGTGATGCGGTAAAGGCTGCTTGCTAGCAGAGGGGACGCCAGACGGACGGTGAAGCAAGCAACAGGCTGCTGAGCTTCCGGCCTGTGTTTACCGTGCTTTCCGTGTCTCCCTGCATCTCAGGGTCACCCGGAGGAATTCGTGTGGAGTTTAGAGGCCGACGGCCTCTCGGTTCCTCATCAGCCTGGCAAGCCCCCCAGCCCTCTGCGGCCAGACCTCTGCGAGCGTCTTCCCTTGTTCTAGCAAAACCCTCCCCACCCTCGCCTGCGGCGGGCTTTTGTTTTTTTAATGGATGGCAGTGAGGATACCTTACAGCCTCCTCCGGCCCTTCCTTAGGGCTTCTGCCCTTAGAGCACGGCAAGGGGCGGCCCCCCAACCCCCACCCCCGACACCCCCGCGCTGTCCTGGGTCCTGAACTTCAGAGGGTCCCTCTGGCCCTGACACTCCCTCTGGCCACGCCCTCTACGGGGTGGAGTCAGCAGGGCCAAGGGGACACGCCCATTGGCTCCACCCCGTGCTCTGGAATCCCAGGACCCCGAATGCCCTGCCCCAGCAGCCCCTGACCCACTTGTAGTTTCTGCACCGGCTCTCCCCGGAGTTCAGCATCCCAGGACTCACAGAGAGGCCAACGGGCAGCTGTTGGCATGGAGGTTACGGACAGAGCCCGGATGTGAGGTCTGAGTGCCCCCCTGTGCACATCCAAGGCCCCTTGGGGCATGGGATGGACCCAGCATTGGGAAGAAAAGGGTCAGGCTGGCGGTCAGAGACTGGGAATCGGCTCTCCCCGCACTGTCGCTTTCTTTGCAGGACTGCCCTGAGTCTGGGAATTCTAAAGTTGAGCCTGGACGTGTGGGGCACGTGACAGTGACTTTGCGTGTGTGTGTGCGCGCGCCTGAGGACCTGTGTGGTTGTGTGTACGTTGTGGGGGTGTGTGTGGTCCATGACTCCGTGTGTGTGCGCGTGGGGATGTAGGCGGAGCAGAGTCAGTGTGTGTGCACGTGTGTTTGTGTGTACGTGCATGCATTAGTTTTAAGAATACTAGAAGCTGTCCTTCAGAAGTCTGCAGTAGTAAAAATTGTATGGTGTCCCTCACTGTATAATTCAAACTGAAAATACTCTTCAATCACCAGAAATGTAGTCCCCCCCAGATTCTGATTTTTTCCCCCCCCATACCGATTATGCCCTCATTGTACTGATGAGGAAACTAGCTTAGAGATGTTAAGTGACTCAGCCCAGGGCATGGAGCTCGCGAGCCCAGGGCCAGGACGCAGTCCAAGCGGCCGCGGCTCCAGAGGCCTGGAGCCCTGCTCACGACCGCGCGTGGCCTCTTGGCCGGGGTGGTGGGGGTGGGGTGGGGTGGGGGTGGGGGGAAGAGATTCTGACGGGCCGGGGCCAGCGTGCAGGCTGCCCAAGCCGCGGACTCTGCAAGTCGGGTGGAGAGTACCTGACGGCAGACGAGGGTAAAGGGCTGCTCAGAAATCAGATAGGTTCCTAGATCTTCGATGAGTAAGGAGGCTCAGTGCTCATCCTCGATCCCTTTGCTGGTGGCTAAAAGGGAGCAAGGCCCACGAGCGCGCTTCTGGGAGCGGCCTGCCAAAACCTGGAGCAGGGCTGCTCAGGACTGGCTCTGCAGCAGGAGCAGAGGGGGGCAATGTCGCCACCTGGTGGACATCCTTGGTAGTGGCAGTAGGAGGCCTAGCAGCCTGGGTATGGAGGCGGCAGGACGAGGTCCTAGTGGATGATCGTTTTCACATGGCTTAAAAAGCATTGCTTCATAGATTTTATCCACATTGGGGTCTATCCTATGATGGTAAATACGGTCTCCGTTACTCCATCTTAGCTGCATTGATTAATTTTTGTGAGGTTAGTTTTCTCTTCAATGATTTGGAAGCTATATGGTCTTCCAATTAAAATTCCCTCTAAGTTTTAATAAGTCATCTCTAAGTTCATAACTTTATATGTAATTGGACCAGTATTGCTATAACAGTCTCAAAAACGGGATAATCTATTAGATCTTGTTTCTCAATCATGATACATTTAGCATATTTTACCTCTCTGCCGTTCCCCATTGTGTGCGTGTGTGCGCGTGCGCGGGCTACAGTTACTGCTTTTTAGACAGTTGCTTTCAGTTTGTTGCATTCACAATGAAAATATAGGTATAAACATCTTGGATTTAATTGCTCGCTACCGCTATTTAATCCCATGTCTTTCCCATTTTTGAGTTATTTACTTCTTTCCCAATCAAATGGGCTCATGATTGGCTACTTGTTTTCCAGCGGTAGACTTGGAACCCATACCAGTCTATACGCAGCTTTACGTTCTCCTCAGCAACACCTCTCAGCCTCAACACCCAACAACACTCTCCGTATCTAGGGCCCCAAGGCTTGTTTTAAAATGCGGCATTGTTTCTCATGTCCCCCCGCCCCCACCCCGCCCCAGAAAGGAAGCAAGAGACTTCCTTGATTTAAAGTGCTGCCTTTTTAGGACTGGCTAGTCTTGTCTGGTGAATGGATATTAAGAGAGATTTCCTTAAACTTCCTCCTGCTTCGTGCCATAACTCGACTTCATTGAGAAGCAGGTTTTTCCCGTTTCTAAGACGGGCTTCCGCTTTGAACTGCTAAACCATCACGGCACACTTTTTCTCCATACTTATTCCTGGAAAACTGAGCTCTCTGCCGGAGTAAAGACGGTTCCCGTCAGAGAAGTGTGGCTCCCTGTCCCAAGGTCAAAATGTAGAAGAAAGGGAAGATTCCTGTTTCCGAGGGTTCCATTTTGTCAGGTTAGAGATCTAGTCATCCGTGTGGCTGCGGTGGAATCTGCAGTATCTTGCCTCACAGTTTCCTTTTTCTGGCTTAGCAGGGGAGCCGCATTAGCTGAGGCCGCGGCGCTATGGCCCTTGTCAGGATCCCGGTGCTGAGGCAGCCCCTTCCCCCCACCCCCTCTCCTTGTCATTTTGATCGTGCAAACTGGGTGCCAGCTGTGTGAACCCTGCTCCTGGCCGCCACGATTGCCCCCCCCCCAATCCCCACGCGACGTGTCCCCAGTTCCTCGGCGTCCCTCACTGCAACCAGCTAGCTCCAGGAAGGGTGCGAGCTGGCTTCCGCTGTCGTCCTTCCTCCTTCCTGTCCAGGCGGGCCCTCCTTTTGCGCTAGTCGGCCCGAAACCTTCTCTCCCGCGCTGCATAGGCTGAAGGAATGCCTCAGCGTTTGCAGCCGCTAGAGGGCGCTCTTCTCCTCTCTTTGGGCCCCTTCAGCGCTTCCAGTGGAAATTTCCGAGGTGGGAAGGGCTTGGGGGTTCTCTGTATCTAGGGGCTCCCGATCCAGCCGATTCAACTAACTGTGGGTTGAAAATATTCGGGAAAAAACGGAAAGTTTCGAAAAGCGACAATTGAACTTGCCACACACCGGCAACCGCTTACATAGCATTCACGTTGCCTTGCATGCCGCGCGTCACCTAGAGATGATTTAAAGTACACAGGAGGACACAGCGAAAGAGAATGTGACAATGACTGTATGGGTATGTTTATGCATAAGTGGAAAATTGTGCTCTAGACTGGAATTCGACACAACATTGTAAAAACGACAACAACGTGGAAGAAAAATACGTTTGTATGTAAAAAATAAAGTCCTATGTCATTTTGTATAAGAGGCATCAGCATCCATGGATGTTGGCATCTGTGGGGAGTCCTGGAACCAGTGCCCCATGCTTACCAAGGCATGACTGGAAGCCCAGGCTCCTTATCCCAGCCTGTCATGTCCCCACGTGGTGTGAATCCTGCCTGTCCCACACTCCCCTGGTCACTCTCCTCCAGCCCTGCCAGACTGCCCTCTTCTTCTGGAACAGGCCAAGCTGAATGCACGTCATGTCTGACCTCTAGGAATAGCCGTTACTTTGTGAGCATGGCTCTGCTTCAGTAAGACGGGCTGCATTGTCACTAGAGAAGACGGGATGGAGGTTCCTTAAAAACCTACAAGTGGACTTACCTGATGATCCAGCCTGCCCACGCCTGGGGATATGTCAAGAGAAGACTCTAACTCAAAAAGTCCCATGCACCTCAATGCTCACAGCAGCCCTATTTGTATTAGCCAGGACGTGGAACTAACCCCAACATCTAACGACTGGTGACTGGATAAAGAAGTCGTTGTCTTTTTATGCCGCGGAATACTACACAGCCGCGAAAAAGGATGGAACCATGCCATTTGCGGCAACATGGTTGGACACAGAGATAGTCCTTCTGAGTGAAGTAAGCCAGAAGAGAGAAAAATGCCGCATGACACAACTTCCATGTGAAATCTAAGAAAAAAAGACACAAATGGTCTGAACTGCAAAAGACAAATAGAGCCACAGACATAGAGAAACAAACTTATGGTTACCAGGGAGGGACGGCGGTGGGAAGGGGTAAATATGGGAATCGGAAAATTGCCCGTCTTGGGGAGTGGTGGACATGTTAGCTCTCTTGATTGTGGCGATGGCTTTCTGGGTGTAGACATGTATGAAAATTGATCAAATACTACACGTGAGATGTGTCTAATTGACGGAACAGAAATCGTAGCCCTGTAAAGGTGTTTTAAAACAAAGAGATGGGCTGCGTTGTGTCCTATGTTTCTATGTGTCTTCAGGGAGGTCTCAGGGGGGCGGTGCTGGCCTTCCTGCCAACACGATGACATGAAGCCCGAACAATCCCCCAATCGATGGGAAGAAGAGACGAGCCATGGTCACATCTGGACCCCAAGCTTACACGTGGTGCATGGGTGCCATTTATCGCCAATCCAGCGAGGTTCCGGCCAGAGCTAGAGGCCGGGGCAGCGAACCGGGAGCGGCACTAAGGAGCATCGTGGCGCAGAGGCTGGGCTCGGGGCCCGCAGGCTCCTCCCAGGAGGAGCCTCAGGGTTTGGGAGGTGGCTAACGTGCCTGCTTCGTGTCACCAGCAAGTGATGCCACCCGTGGACAATCAGCTGGAATCCTGAGCCGGGTCAGCCGTGGGTGATGCGGTAAAGGCTGCTTGCTAGCAGAGGGGACGCCAGACGGACGGTGAAGCAAGCAACAGGCTGCTGAGCTTCCGGCCTGTGTTTACCGTGCTTTCCGTGTCTCCCTGCATCTCAGGGTCACCCGGAGGAATTCGTGTGGAGTTTAGAGGCCGACGGCCTCTCGGTTCCTCATCAGCCTGGCAAGCCCCCCAGCCCTCTGCGGCCAGACCTCTGCGAGCGTCTTCCCTTGTTCTAGCAAAACCCTCCCCACCCTCGACCTGCGGCGGGCTTTTGTTTTTTTAATGGATGGCAGTGAGGATACCTTACAGCCTCCTCCGGCCCTTCCTTAGGGCTTCTGCCCTTAGAGCACGGCAAGGGGCGGCCCCCCAACCCCCACCCCCGACACCCCCGCGCTGTCCTGGGTCCTGAACTTCAGAGGGTCCCTCTGGCCCTGACACTCCCTCTGGCCACGCCCTCTACGGGGTGGAGTCAGCAGGGCCAAGGGGACACGCCCATTGGCTCCACCCCGTGCTCTGGAATCCCAGGACCCCGAATGCCCTGCCCCAGCAGCCCCTGACCCACTTGTAGTTTCTGCACCGGCTCTCCCCGGAGTTCAGCATCCCAGGACTCACAGAGAGGCCAACGGGCAGCTGTTGGCATGGAGGTTACGGACAGAGCCCGGATGTGAGGTCTGAGTGCCCCCCTGTGCACATCCAAGGCCCCTTGGGGCATGGGATGGACCCAGCATTGGGAAGAAAAGGGTCAGGCTGGCGGTCAGAGACTGGGAATCGGCTCTCCCCGCACTGTCGCTTTCTTTGCAGGACTGCCCTGAGTCTGGGAATTCTAAAGTTGAGCCTGGACGTGTGGGGCACGTGACAGTGACTTTGCGTGTGTGTGTGCGCGCGCCTGAGGACCTGTGTGGTTGTGTGTACGTTGTGGGGGTGTGTGTGGTCCATGACTCCGTGTGTGTACGCGTGGGGATGTAGGCGGAGCAGAGTCAGTGTGTGTGCACGTGTGTTTGTGTGTACGTGCATGCATTAGTTTTAAGAATACTAGAAGCTGTCCTTCAGAAGTCTGCAGTAGTACAAATTGTATGGTGTCCCTCACTGTATAATTCAAACTGAAAATACTCTTCAATCACCAGAAATGTAGTCCCCCCCAGATTCTGATTTTTTCCCCCCCCATACCGATTATGCCCTCATTGTACTGATGAGGAAACTAGCTTAGAGATGTTAAGTGACTCAGCCCAGGGCATGGAGCTCGCGAGCCCAGGGCCAGGACGCAGTCCAAGCGGCCGCGGCTCCAGAGGCCTGGAGCCCTGCTCACGACCGCGCGTGGCCTCTTGGCCGGGGTGGTGGGGGTGGGGTGGGGTGGGGGTGGGGGGAAGAGATTCTGACGGGCCGGGGCCAGCGTGCAGGCTGCCCAAGCCGCGGACTCTGCAAGTCGGGTGGAGAGTACCTGACGGCAGACGAGGGTAAAGGGCTGCTCAGAAACCAGATAGGTTCCTAGATCTTCGATGAGTAAGGAGGCTCAGTGCTCATCCTCGATCCCTTTGCTGGTGGCTAAAAGGGAGCAAGGCCCACGAGCGCGCTTCTGGGAGCGGCCTGCCAAAACCTGGAGCAGGGCTGCTCAGGACTGGCTCTGCAGCAGGAGCAGAGGGGGGCAATGTCGCCACCTGGTGGACATCCTTGGTAGTGGCAGTAGGAGGCCTAGCAGCCTGGGTATGGAGGCGGCAGGACGAGGTCCTAGTGGATGATCGTTTTCACATGGCTTAAAAAGCATTGCTTCATAGATTTTATCCACATTGGGGTCTATCCTACGATGGTAAATACGGTCTCCGTTACTCCATCTTAGCTGCATTGATTAATTTTTGTGAGGTTAGTTTTCTCTTCAATGATTTGGAAGCTATATGGTCTTCCAATTAAAATTCCCTCTAAGTTTTAATAAGTCATCTCTAAGTTCATAACTTTATATGTAATTGGACCAGTATTGCTATAACAGTCTCAAAAACGGGATAATCTATTAGATCTTGTTTCTCAATCATGATACATTTAGCATATTTTACCTCTCTGCCGTTCCCCATTGTGTGCGTGTGTGCGCGTGCGCGGGCTACAGTTACTGCTTTTTAGACAGTTGCTTTCAGTTTGTTGCATTCACAATGAAAATATAGGTATAAACATCTTGGATTTAATTGCTCGCTACCGCTATTTAATCCCATGTCTTTCCCATTTTTGAGTTATTTACTTCTTTCCCAATCAAATGGACTCATGATTGGCTACTTGTTTTCCAGCGGTAGACTTGGAACCCATACCAGTCTATACGCAGCTTTACGTTCTCCTCAGCAACACCTCTCAGCCTCAACACCCAACAACACTCTCCGTATCTAGGGCCCCAAGGCTTGTTTTAAAATGCGGCATTGTTTCTCATGTCCCCCCGCCCCCACCCCGCCCCAGAAAGGAAGCAAGAGACTTCCTTGATTTAAAGTGCTGCCTTTTTAGGACTGGCTAGTCTTGTCTGGTGAATGGATATTAAGAGAGATTTCCTTAAACTTCCTCCTGCTTCGTGCCATAACTCGACTTCATTGAGAAGCAGGTTTTTCCCGTTTCTAAGACGGGCTTCCGCTTTGAACTGCTAAACCATCACGGCACACTTTTTCTCCATACTTATTCCTGGAAAACTGAGCTCTCTGCCGGAGTAAAGACGGTTCCCGTCAGAGAAGTGTGGCTCCCTGTCCCAAGGTCAAAATGTAGAAGAAAGGGAAGATTCCTGTTTCCGAGGGTTCCATTTTGTCAGGTTAGAGATCTAGTCATCCGTGTGGCTGCGGTGGAATCTGCAGTATCTTGCCTCACAGCTTCCTTTTTCTGGCTTAGCAGGGGAGCCGCATTAGCTGAGGTCGCGGCGCTATGGCCCTTGTCAGGATCCCGGTGCTGAGGCAGCCCCTTCCCCCCACCCCCTCTCCTTGTCATTTTGATCGTGCAAACTGGGTGCCAGCTGTGTGAACCCTGCTCCTGGCCGCCACGATTGCCCCCCCCATCCCCACGCGACGTGTCCCCAGTTCCTCGGCGTCCCTCACTGCAACCAGCTAGCTCCAGGAAGGGTGCGAGCTGGCTTCCGCTGTCGTCCTTCCTCCTTCCTGTCCAGGCGGGCCCTCCTTTTGCGCTAGTCGGCCCGAAACCTTCTCTCCCGCGCTGCATAGGCTGAAGGAATGCCTCAGCGTTTGCAGCCGCTAGAGGGCGCTCTTCTCCTCTCTTTGGGCCCCTTCAGCGCTTCCAGTGGAAATGTCCGAGGTGGGAAGGGCTTGGGGGTTCTCTGTATCTAGGGGCTCCCGATCCAGCCGATTCAACTAACTGTGGGTTGAAAATATTCGGGAAAAAACGGAAAGTTTCGAAAAGCGACAATTGAACTTGCCACACACCGGCAACCGCTTACATAGCATTCACGTTGCCTTGCATGCCGCGCGTCACCTAGAGATGATTTAAAGTACACAGGAGGACACAGCGAAAGAGAATGTGACAATGACTGTATGGGTATGTTTATGCATAAGTGGAAAATTGTGCTCTAGACTGGAATTCGACACAACATTGTAAAAACGACAACAACGTGGAAGAAAAATACGTTTGTATGTAAAAAATAAAGTCCTATGTCATTTTGTATAAGAGGCATCAGCATCCATGGATGTTGGCATCTGTGGGGAGTCCTGGAACCAGTGCCCCATGCTTACCAAGGCATGACTGGAAGCCCAGGCTCCTTATCCCAGCCTGTCATGTCCCCACGTGGTGTGAATCCTGCCTGTCCCACACTCCCCTGGTCACTCTCCTCCAGCCCTGCCAGACTGCCCTCTTCTTCTGGAACAGGCCAAGCTGAATGCACGTCATGTCTGACCTCTAGGAATAGCCGTTACTTTGTGAGCATGGCTCTGCTTCAGTAAGACGGGCTGCATTGTCACTAGAGAAGACGGGATGGAGGTTCCTTAAAAACCTACAAGTGGACTTACCTGATGATCCAGCCTGCCCACGCCTGGGGATATGTCAAGAGAAGACTCTAACTCAAAAAGTCCCATGCACCTCAATGCTCACAGCAGCCCTATTTGTATTAGCCAGGACGTGGAACTAACCCCAACATCTAACGACTGGTGACTGGATAAAGAAGTCGTTGTCTTTTTATGCCGCGGAATACTACACAGCCGCGAAAAAGGATGGAACCATGCCATTTGCGGCAACATGGTTGGACACAGAGATAGTCCTTCTGAGTGAAGTAAGCCAGAAGAGAGAAAAATGCCGCATGACACAACTTCCATGTGAAATCTAAGAAAAAAAGACACAAATGGTCTTAACTGCAAAAGACAAATAGAGCCACAGACATAGAGAAACAAACTTATGGTTACCAGGGAGGGACGGCGGTGGGAAGGGGTAAATATGGGAATCGGAAAATTGCCCGTCTTGGGGAGTGGTGGACATGTTAGCTCTCTTGATTGTGGCGATGGCTTTCTGGGTGTAGACACGTATGAAAATTGATCAAATACTACACGTGAGATGTGTCTAATTGACGGAACAGAAATCGTAGCCCTGTAAAGGTGTTTTAAAACAAAGAGATGGGCTGCGTTGTGTCCTATGTTTCTATGTGTCTTCAGGGAGGTCTCAGGGGGGCGGTGCTGGCCTTCCTGCCAACACGATGACATGAAGCCCGAACAATCCCCCAATCGATGGGAAGAAGAGACGAGCCATGGTCACATCTGGACCCCAAGCTTACACGTGGTGCATGGGTGCCATTTATCGCCAATCCAGCGAGGTTCCGGCCAGAGCTAGAGGCCGGGGCAGCGAACCGGGAGCGGCACTAAGGAGCATCGTGGCGCAGAGGCTGGGCTCGGGGCCCGCAGGCTCCTCCCAGGAGGAGCCTCAGGGTTTGGGAGGTGGCTAACGTGCCTGCTTCGTGTCACCAGCAAGTGATGCCACCCGTGGACAATCAGCTGGAATCCTGAGCCGGGTCAGCCGTGGGTGATGCGGTAAAGGCTGCTTGCTAGCAGAGGGGACGCCAGACGGACGGTGAAGCAAGCAACAGGCTGCTGAGCTTCCGGCCTGTGTTTACCGTGCTTTCCGTGTCTCCCTGCATCTCAGGGTCACCCGGAGGAATTCGTGTGGAGTTTAGAGGCCGACGGCCTCTCGGTTCCTCATCAGCCTGGCAAGCCCCCCAGCCCTCTGCGGCCAGACCTCTGCGAGCGTCTTCCCTTGTTCTAGCAAAACCCTCCCCACCCTCGACCTGCGGCGGGCTTTTGTTTTTTTAATGGATGGCAGTGAGGATACCTTACAGCCTCCTCCGGCCCTTCCTTAGGGCTTCTGCCCTTAGAGCACGGCAAGGGGCGGCCCCCCAACCCCCACCCCCGACACCCCCGCGCTGTCCTGGGTCCTGAACTTCAGAGGGTCCCTCTGGCCCTGACACTCCCTCTGGCCACGCCCTCTACGGGGTGGAGTCAGCAGGGCCAAGGGGACACGCCCATTGGCTCCACCCCGTGCTCTGGAATCCCAGGACCCCGAATGCCCTGCCCCAGCAGCCCCTGACCCACTTGTAGTTTCTGCACCGGCTCTCCCCGGAGTTCAGCATCCCAGGACTCACAGAGAGGCCAACGGGCAGCTGTTGGCATGGAGGTTACGGACAGAGCCCGGATGTGAGGTCTGAGTGCCCCCCTGTGCACATCCAAGGCCCCTTGGGGCATGGGATGGACCCAGCATTGGGAAGAAAAGGGTCAGGCTGGCGGTCAGAGACTGGGAATCGGCTCTCCCCGCACTGTCGCTTTCTTTGCAGGACTGCCCTGAGTCTGGGAATTCTAAAGTTGAGCCTGGACGTGTGGGGCACGTGACAGTGACTTTGCGTGTGTGTGTGCGCGCGCCTGAGGACCTGTGTGGTTGTGTGTACGTTGTGGGGGTGTGTGTGGTCCATGACTCCGTGTGTGTACGCGTGGGAATGTAGGCGGAGCAGAGTCAGTGTGTGTGCACGTGTGTTTGTGTGTACGTGCATGCATTAGTTTTAAGAATACTAGAAGCTGTCCTTCAGAAGTCTGCAGTAGTAAAAATTGTATGGTGTCCCTCACTGTATAATTCAAACTGAAAATACTCTTCAATCACCAGAAATGTAGTCCCCCCCAGATTCTGATTTTTTCCCCCCCCATACCGATTATGCCCTCATTGTACTGATGAGGAAACTAGCTTAGAGATGTTAAGTGACTCAGCCCAGGGCATGGAGCTCGCGAGCCCAGGGCCAGGACGCAGTCCAAGCGGCCGCGGCTCCAGAGGCCTGGAGCCCTGCTCACGACCGCGCGTGGCCTCTTGGCCGGGGTGGTGGGGGTGGGGTGGGGTGGGGGTGGGGGGAAGAGATTCTGACGGGCCGGGGCCAGCGTGCAGGCTGCCCAAGCCGCGGACTCTGCAAGTCGGGTGGAGAGTACCTGACGGCAGACGAGGGTAAAGGGCTGCTCAGAAATCAGATAGGTTCCTAGATCTTCGATGAGTAAGGAGGCTCAGTGCTCATCCTCGATCCCTTTGCTGGTGGCTAAAAGGGAGCAAGGCCCACGAGCGCGCTTCTGGGAGCGGCCTGCCAAAACCTGGAGCAGGGCTGCTCAGGACTGGCTCTGCAGCAGGAGCAGAGGGGGGCAATGTCGCCACCTGGTGGACATCCTTGGTAGTGGCAGTAGGAGGCCTAGCAGCCTGGGTATGGAGGCGGCAGGACGAGGTCCTAGTGGATGATCGTTTTCACATGGCTTAAAAAGCATTGCTTCATAGATTTTATCCACATTGGGGTCTATCCTACGATGGTAAATACGGTCTCCGTTACTCCATCTTAGCTGCATTGATTAATTTTTGTGAGGTTAGTTTTCTCTTCAATGATTTGGAAGCTATATGGTCTTCCAATTAAAATTCCCTCTAAGTTTTAATAAGTCATCTCTAAGTTCATAACTTTATATGTAATTGGACCAGTATTGCTATAACAGTCTCAAAAACGGGATAATCTATTAGATCTTGTTTCTCAATCATGATACATTTAGCATATTTTACCTCTCTGCCGTTCCCCATTGTGTGCGTGTGTGCGCGTGCGCGGGCTACAGTTACTGCTTTTTAGACAGTTGCTTTCAGTTTGTTGCATTCACAATGAAAATATAGGTATAAACATCTTGGATTTAATTGCTCGCTACCGCTATTTAATCCCATGTCTTTCCCATTTTTGAGTTATTTACTTCTTTCCCAATCAAATGGACTCATGATTGGCTACTTGTTTTCCAGCGGTAGACTTGGAACCCATACCAGTCTATACGCAGCTTTACGTTCTCCTCAGCAACACCTCTCAGCCTCAACACCCAACAACACTCTCCGTATCTAGGGCCCCAAGGCTTGTTTTAAAATGCGGCATTGTTTCTCATGTCCCCCCGCCCCCACCCCGCCCCAAAAAGGAAGCAAGAGACTTCCTTGATTTAAAGTGCTGCCTTTTTAGGACTGGCTAGTCTTGTCTGGTGAATGGATATTAAGAGAGATTTCCTTAAACTTCCTCCTGCTTCGTGCCATAACTCGACTTCATTGAGAAGCAGGTTTTTCCCGTTTCTAAGACGGGCTTCCGCTTTGAACTGCTAAACCATCACGGCACACTTTTTCTCCATACTTATTCCTGGAAAACTGAGCTCTCTGCCGGAGTAAAGACGGTTCCCGTCAGAGAAGTGTGGCTCCCTGTCCCAAGGTCAAAATGTAGAAGAAAGGGAAGATTCCTGTTTCCGAGGGTTCCATTTTGTCAGGTTAGAGATCTAGTCATCCGTGTGGCTGCGGTGGAATCTGCAGTATCTTGCCTCACAGTTTCCTTTTTCTGGCTTAGCAGGGGAGCCGCATTAGCTGAGGTCGCGGCGCTATGGCCCTTGTCAGGATCCCGGTGCTGAGGCAGCCCCTTCCCCCCACCCCCTCTCCTTGTCATTTTGATCGTGCAAACTGGGTGCCAGCTGTGTGAACCCTGCTCCTGGCCGCCACGATTGCCCCCCCCATCCCCACGCGACGTGTCCCCAGTTCCTCGGCGTCCCTCACTGCAACCAGCTAGCTCCAGGAAGGGTGCGAGCTGGCTTCCGCTGTCGTCCTTCCTCCTTCCTGTCCAGGCGGGCCCTCCTTTTGCGCTAGTCGGCCCGAAACCTTCTCTCCCGCGCTGCATAGGCTGAAGGAATGCCTCAGCGTTTGCAGCCGCTAGAGGGCGCTCTTCTCCTCTCTTTGGGCCCCTTCAGCGCTTCCAGTGGAAATGTCCGAGGTGGGAAGGGCTTGGGGGTTCTCTGTATCTAGGGGCTCCCGATCCAGCCGATTCAACTAACTGTGGGTTGAAAATATTCGGGAAAAAACGGAAAGTTTCGAAAAGCGACAATTGAACTTGCCACACACCGGCAACCGCTTACATAGCATTCACGTTGCCTTGCATGCCGCGCGTCACCTAGAGATGATTTAAAGTACACAGGAGGACACAGCGAAAGAGAATGTGACAATGACTGTATGGGTATGTTTATGCATAAGTGGAAAATTGTGCTCTAGACTGGAATTCGACACAACATTGTAAAAACGACAACAACGTGGAAGAAAAATACGTTTGTATGTAAAAAATAAAGTCCTATGTCATTTTGTATAAGAGGCATCAGCATCCATGGATGTTGGCATCTGTGGGGAGTCCTGGAACCAGTGCCCCATGCTTACCAAGGCATGACTGGAAGCCCAGGCTCCTTATCCCAGCCTGTCATGTCCCCACGTGGTGTGAATCCTGCCTGTCCCACACTCCCCTGGTCACTCTCCTCCAGCCCTGCCAGACTGCCCTCTTCTTCTGGAACAGGCCAAGCTGAATGCACGTCATGTCTGACCTCTAGGAATAGCCGTTACTTTGTGAGCATGGCTCTGCTTCAGTAAGACGGGCTGCATTGTCACTAGAGAAGACGGGATGGAGGTTCCTTAAAAACCTACAAGTGGACTTACCTGATGATCCAGCCTGCCCACGCCTGGGGATATGTCAAGAGAAGACTCTAACTCAAAAAGTCCCATGCACCTCAATGCTCACAGCAGCCCTATTTGTATTAGCCAGGACGTGGAACTAACCCCAACATCTAACGACTGGTGACTGGATAAAGAAGTCGTTGTCTTTTTATGCCGCGGAATACTACACAGCCGCGAAAAAGGATGGAACCATGCCATTTGCGGCAACATGGTTGGACACAGAGATAGTCCTTCTGAGTGAAGTAAGCCAGAAGAGAGAAAAATGCCGCATGACACAACTTCCATGTGAAATCTAAGAAAAAAAGACACAAATGGTCTTAACTGCAAAAGACAAATAGAGCCACAGACATAGAGAAACAAACTTATGGTTACCAGGGAGGGACGGCGGTGGGAAGGGGTAAATATGGGAATCGGAAAATTGCCCGTCTTGGGGAGTGGTGGACATGTTAGCTCTCTTGATTGTGGCGATGGCTTTCTGGGTGTAGACACGTATGAAAATTGATCAAATACTACACGTGAGATGTGTCTAATTGACGGAACAGAAATCGTAGCCCTGTAAAGGTGTTTTAAAACAAAGAGATGGGCTGCGTTGTGTCCTATGTTTCTATGTGTCTTCAGGGAGGTCTCAGGGGGGCGGTGCTGGCCTTCCTGCCAACACGATGACATGAAGCCCGAACAATCCCCCAATCGATGGGAAGAAGAGACGAGCCATGGTCACATCTGGACCCCAAGCTTACACGTGGTGCATGGGTGCCATTTATCGCCAATCCAGCGAGGTTCCGGCCAGAGCTAGAGGCCGGGGCAGCGAACCGGGAGCGGCACTAAGGAGCATCGTGGCGCAGAGGCTGGGCTCGGGGCCCGCAGGCTCCTCCCAGGAGGAGCCTCAGGGTTTGGGAGGTGGCTAACGTGCCTGCTTCGTGTCACCAGCAAGTGATGCCACCCGTGGACAATCAGCTGGAATCCTGAGCCGGGTCAGCCGTGGGTGATGCGGTAAAGGCTGCTTGCTAGCAGAGGGGACGCCAGACGGACGGTGAAGCAAGCAACAGGCTGCTGAGCTTCCGGCCTGTGTTTACCGTGCTTTCCGTGTCTCCCTGCATCTCAGGGTCACCCGGAGGAATTCGTGTGGAGTTTAGAGGCCGACGGCCTCTCGGTTCCTCATCAGCCTGGCAAGCCCCCCAGCCCTCTGCGGCCAGACCTCTGCGAGCGTCTTCCCTTGTTCTAGCAAAACCCTCCCCACCCTCGCCTGCGGCGGGCTTTTGTTTTTTTAATGGATGGCAGTGAGGATACCTTACAGCCTCCTCCGGCCCTTCCTTAGGGCTTCTGCCCTTAGAGCACGGCAAGGGGCGGCCCCCCAACCCCCACCCCCGACACCCCCGCGCTGTCCTGGGTCCTGAACTTCAGAGGGTCCCTCTGGCCCTGACACTCCCTCTGGCCACGCCCTCTACGGGGTGGAGTCAGCAGGGCCAAGGGGACACGCCCATTGGCTCCACCCCGTGCTCTGGAATCCCAGGACCCCGAATGCCCTGCCCCAGCAGCCCCTGACCCACTTGTAGTTTCTGCACCGGCTCTCCCCGGAGTTCAGCATCCCAGGACTCACAGAGAGGCCAACGGGCAGCTGTTGGCATGGAGGTTACGGACAGAGCCCGGATGTGAGGTCTGAGTGCCCCCCTGTGCACATCCAAGGCCCCTTGGGGCATGGGATGGACCCAGCATTGGGAAGAAAAGGGTCAGGCTGGCGGTCAGAGACTGGGAATCGGCTCTCCCCGCACTGTCGCTTTCTTTGCAGGACTGCCCTGAGTCTGGGAATTCTAAAGTTGAGCCTGGACGTGTGGGGCACGTGACAGTGACTTTGCGTGTGTGTGTGCGCGCGCCTGAGGACCTGTGTGGTTGTGTGTACGTTGTGGGGGTGTGTGTGGTCCATGACTCCGTGTGTGTACGCGTGGGAATGTAGGCGGAGCAGAGTCAGTGTGTGTGCACGTGTGTTTGTGTGTACGTGCATGCATTAGTTTTAAGAATACTAGAAGCTGTCCTTCAGAAGTCTGCAGTAGTAAAAATTGTATGGTGTCCCTCACTGTATAATTCAAACTGAAAATACTCTTCAATCACCAGAAATGTAGTCCCCCCCAGATTCTGATTTTTTCCCCCCCCATACCGATTATGCCCTCATTGTACTGATGAGGAAACTAGCTTAGAGATGTTAAGTGACTCAGCCCAGGGCATGGAGCTCGCGAGCCCAGGGCCAGGACGCAGTCCAAGCGGCCGCGGCTCCAGAGGCCTGGAGCCCTGCTCACGACCGCGCGTGGCCTCTTGGCCGGGGTGGTGGGGGTGGGGTGGGGTGGGGGTGGGGGGAAGAGATTCTGACGGGCCGGGGCCAGCGTGCAGGCTGCCCAAGCCGCGGACTCTGCAAGTCGGGTGGAGAGTACCTGACGGCAGACGAGGGTAAAGGGCTGCTCAGAAATCAGATAGGTTCCTAGATCTTCGATGAGTAAGGAGGCTCAGTGCTCATCCTCGATCCCTTTGCTGGTGGCTAAAAGGGAGCAAGGCCCACGAGCGCGCTTCTGGGAGCGGCCTGCCAAAACCTGGAGCAGGGCTGCTCAGGACTGGCTCTGCAGCAGGAGCAGAGGGGGGCAATGTCGCCACCTGGTGGACATCCTTGGTAGTGGCAGTAGGAGGCCTAGCAGCCTGGGTATGGAGGCGGCAGGACGAGGTCCTAGTGGATGATCGTTTTCACATGGCTTAAAAAGCATTGCTTCATAGATTTTATCCACATTGGGGTCTATCCTACGATGGTAAATACGGTCTCCGTTACTCCATCTTAGCTGCATTGATTAATTTTTGTGAGGTTAGTTTTCTCTTCAATGATTTGGAAGCTATATGGTCTTCCAATTAAAATTCCCTCTAAGTTTTAATAAGTCATCTCTAAGTTCATAACTTTATATGTAATTGGACCAGTATTGCTATAACAGTCTCAAAAACGGGATAATCTATTAGATCTTGTTTCTCAATCATGATACATTTAGCATATTTTACCTCTCTGCCGTTCCCCATTGTGTGCGTGTGTGCGCGTGCGCGGGCTACAGTTACTGCTTTTTAGACAGTTGCTTTCAGTTTGTTGCATTCACAATGAAAATATAGGTATAAACATCTTGGATTTAATTGCTCGCTACCGCTATTTAATCCCATGTCTTTCCCATTTTTGAGTTATTTACTTCTTTCCCAATCAAATGGACTCATGATTGGCTACTTGTTTTCCAGCGGTAGACTTGGAACCCATACCAGTCTATACGCAGCTTTACGTTCTCCTCAGCAACACCTCTCAGCCTCAACACCCAACAACACTCTCCGTATCTAGGGCCCCAAGGCTTGTTTTAAAATGCGGCATTGTTTCTCATGTCCCCCCGCCCCCACCCCGCCCCAAAAAGGAAGCAAGAGACTTCCTTGATTTAAAGTGCTGCCTTTTTAGGACTGGCTAGTCTTGTCTGGTGAATGGATATTAAGAGAGATTTCCTTAAACTTCCTCCTGCTTCGTGCCATAACTCGACTTCATTGAGAAGCAGGTTTTTCCCGTTTCTAAGACGGGCTTCCGCTTTGAACTGCTAAACCATCACGGCACACTTTTTCTCCATACTTATTCCTGGAAAACTGAGCTCTCTGCCGGAGTAAAGACGGTTCCCGTCAGAGAAGTGTGGCTCCCTGTCCCAAGGTCAAAATGTAGAAGAAAGGGAAGATTCCTGTTTCCGAGGGTTCCATTTTGTCAGGTTAGAGATCTAGTCATCCGTGTGGCTGCGGTGGAATCTGCAGTATCTTGCCTCACAGTTTCCTTTTTCTGGCTTAGCAGGGGAGCCGCATTAGCTGAGGTCGCGGCGCTATGGCCCTTGTCAGGATCCCGGTGCTGAGGCAGCCCCTTCCCCCCACCCCCTCTCCTTGTCATTTTGATCGTGCAAACTGGGTGCCAGCTGTGTGAACCCTGCTCCTGGCCGCCACGATTGCCCCCCCCCATCCCCACGCGACGTGTCCCCAGTTCCTCGGCGTCCCTCACTGCAACCAGCTAGCTCCAGGAAGGGTGCGAGCTGGCTTCCGCTGTCGTCCTTCCTCCTTCCTGTCCAGGCGGGCCCTCCTTTTGCGCTAGTCGGCCCGAAACCTTCTCTCCCGCGCTGCATAGGCTGAAGGAATGCCTCAGCGTTTGCAGCCGCTAGAGGGCGCTCTTCTCCTCTCTTTGGGCCCCTTCAGCGCTTCCAGTGGAAATGTCCGAGGTGGGAAGGGCTTGGGGGTTCTCTGTATCTAGGGGCTCCCGATCCAGCCGATTCAACTAACTGTGGGTTGAAAATATTCGGGAAAAAACGGAAAGTTTCGAAAAGCGACAATTGAACTTGCCACACACCGGCAACCGCTTACATAGCATTCACGTTGCCTTGCATGCCGCGCGTCACCTAGAGATGATTTAAAGTACACAGGAGGACACAGCGAAAGAGAATGTGACAATGACTGTATGGGTATGTTTATGCATAAGTGGAAAATTGTGCTCTAGACTGGAATTCGACACAACATTGTAAAAACGACAACAACGTGGAAGAAAAATACGTTTGTATGTAAAAAATAAAGTCCTATGTCATTTTGTATAAGAGGCATCAGCATCCATGGATGTTGGCATCTGTGGGGAGTCCTGGAACCAGTGCCCCATGCTTACCAAGGCATGACTGGAAGCCCAGGCTCCTTATCCCAGCCTGTCATGTCCCCACGTGGTGTGAATCCTGCCTGTCCCACACTCCCCTGGTCACTCTCCTCCAGCCCTGCCAGACTGCCCTCTTCTTCTGGAACAGGCCAAGCTGAATGCACGTCATGTCTGACCTCTAGGAATAGCCGTTACTTTGTGAGCATGGCTCTGCTTCAGTAAGACGGGCTGCATTGTCACTAGAGAAGACGGGATGGAGGTTCCTTAAAAACCTACAAGTGGACTTACCTGATGATCCAGCCTGCCCACGCCTGGGGATATGTCAAGAGAAGACTCTAACTCAAAAAGTCCCATGCACCTCAATGCTCACAGCAGCCCTATTTGTATTAGCCAGGACGTGGAACTAACCCCAACATCTAACGACTGGTGACTGGATAAAGAAGTCGTTGTCTTTTTATGCCGCGGAATACTACACAGCCGCGAAAAAGGATGGAACCATGCCATTTGCGGCAACATGGTTGGACACAGAGATAGTCCTTCTGAGTGAAGTAAGCCAGAAGAGAGAAAAATGCCGCATGACACAACTTCCATGTGAAATCTAAGAAAAAAAGACACAAATGGTCTTAACTGCAAAAGACAAATAGAGCCACAGACATAGAGAAACAAACTTATGGTTACCAGGGAGGGACGGCGGTGGGAAGGGGTAAATATGGGAATCGGAAAATTGCCCGTCTTGGGGAGTGGTGGACATGTTAGCTCTCTTGATTGTGGCGATGGCTTTCTGGGTGTAGACATGTATGAAAATTGATCAAATACTACACGTGAGATGTGTCTAATTGACGGAACAGAAATCGTAGCCCTGTAAAGGTGTTTTAAAACAAAGAGATGGGCTGCGTTGTGTCCTATGTTTCTATGTGTCTTCAGGGAGGTCTCAGGGGGGCGGTGCTGGCCTTCCTGCCAACACGATGACATGAAGCCCGAACAATCCCCCAATCGATGGGAAGAAGAGACGAGCCATGGTCACATCTGGACCCCAAGCTTACACGTGGTGCATGGGTGCCATTTATCGCCAATCCAGCGAGGTTCCGGCCAGAGCTAGAGGCCGGGGCAGCGAACCGGGAGCGGCACTAAGGAGCATCGTGGCGCAGAGGCTGGGCTCGGGGCCCGCAGGCTCCTCCCAGGAGGAGCCTCAGGGTTTGGGAGGTGGCTAACGTGCCTGCTTCGTGTCACCAGCAAGTGATGCCACCCGTGGACAATCAGCTGGAATCCTGAGCCGGGTCAGCCGTGGGTGATGCGGTAAAGGCTGCTTGCTAGCAGAGGGGACGCCAGACGGACGGTGAAGCAAGCAACAGGCTGCTGAGCTTCCGGCCTGTGTTTACCGTGCTTTCCGTGTCTCCCTGCATCTCAGGGTCACCCGGAGGAATTCGTGTGGAGTTTAGAGGCCGACGGCCTCTCGGTTCCTCATCAGCCTGGCAAGCCCCCCAGCCCTCTGCGGCCAGACCTCTGCGAGCGTCTTCCCTTGTTCTAGCAAAACCCTCCCCACCCTCGCCTGCGGCGGGCTTTTGTTTTTTTAATGGATGGCAGTGAGGATACCTTACAGCCTCCTCCGGCCCTTCCTTAGGGCTTCTGCCCTTAGAGCACGGCAAGGGGCGGCCCCCCAACCCCCACCCCCGACACCCCCGCGCTGTCCTGGGTCCTGAACTTCAGAGGGTCCCTCTGGCCCTGACACTCCCTCTGGCCACGCCCTCTACGGGGTGGAGTCAGCAGGGCCAAGGGGACACGCCCATTGGCTCCACCCCGTGCTCTGGAATCCCAGGACCCCGAATGCCCTGCCCCAGCAGCCCCTGACCCACTTGTAGTTTCTGCACCGGCTCTCCCCGGAGTTCAGCATCCCAGGACTCACAGAGAGGCCAACGGGCAGCTGTTGGCATGGAGGTTACGGACAGAGCCCGGATGTGAGGTCTGAGTGTCCCCCTGTGCACATCCAAGGCCCCTTGGGGCATGGGATGGACCCAGCATTGGGAAGAAAAGGGTCAGGCTGGCGGTCAGAGACTGGGAATCGGCTCTCCCCGCACTGTCGCTTTCTTTGCAGGACTGCCCTGAGTCTGGGAATTCTAAAGTTGAGCCTGGACGTGTGGGGCACGTGACAGTGACTTTGCGTGTGTGTGTGCGCGCGCCTGAGGACCTGTGTGGTTGTGTGTATGTTGTGGGGGTGTGTGTGGTCCATGACTCCGTGTGTGTGCGCGTGGGGATGTAGGCGGAGCAGAGTCAGTGTGTGTGCACGTGTGTTTGTGTGTACGTGCATGCATTAGTTTTAAGAATACTAGAAGCTGTCCTTCAGAAGTCTGCAGTAGTAAAAATTGTATGGTGTCCCTCACTGTATAATTCAAACTGAAAATACTCTTCAATCACCAGAAATGTAGTCCCCCCCAGATTCTGATTTTTTCCCCCCCCATACCGATTATGCCCTCATTGTACTGATGAGGAAACTAGCTTAGAGATGTTAAGTGACTCAGCCCAGGGCATGGAGCTCGCGAGCCCAGGGCCAGGACGCAGTCCAAGCGGCGCGGCTCCAGAGGCCTGGAGCCCTGCTCACGACCGCGCGTGGCCTCTTGGCCGGGGTGGTGGGGGTGGGGTGGGGTGGGGGTGGGGGGAAGAGATTCTGACGGGCCGGGGCCAGCGTGCAGGCTGCCCAAGCCGCGGACTCTGCAAGTCGGGTGGAGAGTACCTGACGGCAGACGAGGGTAAAGGGCTGCTCAGAAATCAGATAGGTTCCTAGATCTTCGATGAGTAAGGAGGCTCAGTGCTCATCCTCGATCCCTTTGCTGGTGGCTAAAAGGGAGCAAGGCCCACGAGCGCGCTTCTGGGAGCGGCCTGCCAAAACCTGGAGCAGGGCTGCTCAGGACTGGCTCTGCAGCAGGAGCAGAGGGGGGCAATGTCGCCACCTGGTGGACATCCTTGGTAGTGGCAGTAGGAGGCCTAGCAGCCTGGGTATGGAGGCGGCAGGACGAGGTCCTAGTGGATGATCGTTTTCACATGGCTTAAAAAGCATTGCTTCATAGATTTTATCCACATTGGGGTCTATCCTACGATGGTAAATACGGTCTCCGTTACTCCATCTTAGCTGCATTGATTAATTTTTGTGAGGTTAGTTTTCTCTTCAATGATTTGGAAGCTATATGGTCTTCCAATTAAAATTCCCTCTAAGTTTTAATAAGTCATCTCTAAGTTCATAACTTTATATGTAATTGGACCAGTATTGCTATAACAGTCTCAAAAACGGGATAATCTATTAGATCTTGTTTCTCAATCATGATACATTTAGCATATTTTACCTCTCTGCCGTTCCCCATTGTGTGCGTGTGTGCGCGTGCGCGGGCTACAGTTACTGCTTTTTAGACAGTTGCTTTCAGTTTGTTGCATTCACAATGAAAATATAGGTATAAACATCTTGGATTTAATTGCTCGCTACCGCTATTTAATCCCATGTCTTTCCCATTTTTGAGTTATTTACTTCTTTCCCAATCAAATGGACTCATGATTGGCTACTTGTTTTCCAGCGGTAGACTTGGAACCCATACCAGTCTATACGCAGCTTTACGTTCTCCTCAGCAACACCTCTCAGCCTCAACACCCAACAACACTCTCCGTATCTAGGGCCCCAAGGCTTGTTTTAAAATGCGGCATTGTTTCTCATGTCCCCCCGCCCCCACCCCGCCCCAAAAAGGAAGCAAGAGACTTCCTTGATTTAAAGTGCTGCCTTTTTAGGACTGGCTAGTCTTGTCTGGTGAATGGATATTAAGAGAGATTTCCTTAAACTTCCTCCTGCTTCGTGCCATAACTCGACTTCATTGAGAAGCAGGTTTTTCCCGTTTCTAAGACGGGCTTCCGCTTTGAACTGCTAAACCATCACGGCACACTTTTTCTCCATACTTATTCCTGGAAAACTGAGCTCTCTGCCGGAGTAAAGACGGTTCCCGTCAGAGAAGTGTGGCTCCCTGTCCCAAGGTCAAAATGTAGAAGAAAGGGAAGATTCCTGTTTCCGAGGGTTCCATTTTGTCAGGTTAGAGATCTAGTCATCCGTGTGGCTGCGGTGGAATCTGCAGTATCTTGCCTCACAGTTTCCTTTTTCTGGCTTAGCAGGGGAGCCGCATTAGCTGAGGTCGCGGCGCTATGGCCCTTGTCAGGATCCCGGTGCTGAGGCAGCCCCTTCCCCCCACCCCCTCTCCTTGTCATTTTGATCGTGCAAACTGGGTGCCAGCTGTGTGAACCCTGCTCCTGGCCGCCACGATTGCCCCCCCCATCCCCACGCGACGTGTCCCCAGTTCCTCGGCGTCCCTCACTGCAACCAGCTAGCTCCAGGAAGGGTGCGAGCTGGCTTCCGCTGTCGTCCTTCCTCCTTCCTGTCCAGGCGGGCCCTCCTTTTGCGCTAGTCGGCCCGAAACCTTCTCTCCCGCGCTGCATAGGCTGAAGGAATGCCTCAGCGTTTGCAGCCGCTAGAGGGCGCTCTTCTCCTCTCTTTGGGCCCCTTCAGCGCTTCCAGTGGAAATGTCCGAGGTGGGAAGGGCTTGGGGGTTCTCTGTATCTAGGGGCTCCCGATCCAGCCGATTCAACTAACTGTGGGTTGAAAATATTCGGGAAAAAACGGAAAGTTTCGAAAAGCGACAATTGAACTTGCCACACACCGGCAACCGCTTACATAGCATTCACGTTGCCTTGCATGCCGCGCGTCACCTAGAGATGATTTAAAGTACACAGGAGGACACAGCGAAAGAGAATGTGACAATGACTGTATGGGTATGTTTATGCATAAGTGGAAAATTGTGCTCTAGACTGGAATTCGACACAACATTGTAAAAACGACAACAACGTGGAAGAAAAATACGTTTGTATGTAAAAAATAAAGTCCTATGTCATTTTGTATAAGAGGCATCAGCATCCATGGATGTTGGCATCTGTGGGGAGTCCTGGAACCAGTGCCCCATGCTTACCAAGGCATGACTGGAAGCCCAGGCTCCTTATCCCAGCCTGTCATGTCCCCACGTGGTGTGAATCCTGCCTGTCCCACACTCCCCTGGTCACTCTCCTCCAGCCCTGCCAGACTGCCCTCTTCTTCTGGAACAGGCCAAGCTGAATGCACGTCATGTCTGACCTCTAGGAATAGCCGTTACTTTGTGAGCATGGCTCTGCTTCAGTAAGACGGGCTGCATTGTCACTAGAGAAGACGGGATGGAGGTTCCTTAAAAACCTACAAGTGGACTTACCTGATGATCCAGCCTGCCCACGCCTGGGGATATGTCAAGAGAAGACTCTAACTCAAAAAGTCCCATGCACCTCAATGCTCACAGCAGCCCTATTTGTATTAGCCAGGACGTGGAACTAACCCCAACATCTAACGACTGGTGACTGGATAAAGAAGTCGTTGTCTTTTTATGCCGCGGAATACTACACAGCCGCGAAAAAGGATGGAACCATGCCATTTGCGGCAACATGGTTGGACACAGAGATAGTCCTTCTGAGTGAAGTAAGCCAGAAGAGAGAAAAATGCCGCATGACACAACTTCCATGTGAAATCTAAGAAAAAAAAGACAGAAATGGTCTGAACTGCAAAAGACAAATAGAGCCACAGACATAGAGAAACAAACTTATGGTTACCAGGGAGGGACGGCGGTGGGAAGGGGTAAATATGGGAATCGGAAAATTGCCCGTCTTGGGGAGTGGTGGACATGTTAGCTCTCTTGATTGTGGCGATGGCTTTCTGGGTGTAGACATGTATGAAAATTGATCAAATACTACACGTGAGATGTGTCTAATTGACGGAACAGAAATCGTAGCCCTGTAAAGGTGTTTTAAAACAAAGAGATGGGCTGCGTTGTGTCCTATGTTTCTATGTGTCTTCAGGGAGGTCTCAGAGGGGCGGTGCTGGCCTTCCTGCCAACACGATGACATGAAGCCCGAACAATCCCCCAATCGATGGGAAGAAGAGACGAGCCATGGTCACATCTGGACCCCAAGCTTACACGTGGTGCATGGGTGCCATTTATCGCCAATCCAGCGAGGTTCCGGCCAGAGCTAGAGGCCGGGGCAGCGAACCGGGAGCGGCACTAAGGAGCATCGTGGCGCAGAGGCTGGGCTCGGGGCCCGCAGGCTCCTCCCAGGAGGAGCCTCAGGGTTTGGGAGGTGGCTAACGTGCCTGCTTCGTGTCACCAGCAAGTGATGCCACCCGTGGACAATCAGCTGGAATCCTGAGCCGGGTCAGCCGTGGGTGATGCGGTAAAGGCTGCTTGCTAGCAGAGGGGACGCCAGACGGACGGTGAAGCAAGCAACAGGCTGCTGAGCTTCCGGCCTGTGTTTACCGTGCTTTCCGTGTCTCCCTGCATCTCAGGGTCACCCGGAGGAATTCGTGTGGAGTTTAGAGGCCGACGGCCTCTCGGTTCCTCATCAGCCTGGCAAGCCCCCCAGCCCTCTGCGGCCAGACCTCTGCGAGCGTCTTCCCTTGTTCTAGCAAAACCCTCCCCACCCTCGCCTGCGGCGGGCTTTTGTTTTTTTAATGGATGGCAGTGAGGATACCTTACAGCCTCCTCCGGCCCTTCCTTAGGGCTTCTGCCCTTAGAGCACGGCAAGGGGCGGCCCCCCAACCCCCACCCCCGACACCCCCGCGCTGTCCTGGGTCCTGAACTTCAGAGGGTCCCTCTGGCCCTGACACTCCCTCTGGCCACGCCCTCTACGGGGTGGAGTCAGCAGGGCCAAGGGGACACGCCCATTGGCTCCACCCCGTGCTCTGGAATCCCAGGACCCCGAATGCCCTGCCCCAGCAGCCCCTGACCCACTTGTAGTTTCTGCACCGGCTCTCCCCGGAGTTCAGCATCCCAGGACTCACAGAGAGGCCAACGGGCAGCTGTTGGCATGGAGGTTACGGACAGAGCCCGGATGTGAGGTCTGAGTGTCCCCCTGTGCACATCCAAGGCCCCTTGGGGCATGGGATGGACCCAGCATTGGGAAGAAAAGGGTCAGGCTGGCGGTCAGAGACTGGGAATCGGCTCTCCCCGCACTGTCGCTTTCTTTGCAGGACTGCCCTGAGTCTGGGAATTCTAAAGTTGAGCCTGGACGTGTGGGGCACGTGACAGTGACTTTGCGTGTGTGTGTGCGCGCGCCTGAGGACCTGTGTGGTTGTGTGTATGTTGTGGGGGTGTGTGTGGTCCATGACTCCGTGTGTGTGCGCGTGGGGATGTAGGCGGAGCAGAGTCAGTGTGTGTGCACGTGTGTTTGTGTGTACGTGCATGCATTAGTTTTAAGAATACTAGAAGCTGTCCTTCAGAAGTCTGCAGTAGTAAAAATTGTATGGTGTCCCTCACTGTATAATTCAAACTGAAAATACTCTTCAATCACCAGAAATGTAGTCCCCCCCAGATTCTGATTTTTTCCCCCCCCATACCGATTATGCCCTCATTGTACTGATGAGGAAACTAGCTTAGAGATGTTAAGTGACTCAGCCCAGGGCATGGAGCTCGCGAGCCCAGGGCCAGGACGCAGTCCAAGCGGCCGCGGCTCCAGAGGCCTGGAGCCCTGCTCACGACCGCGCGTGGCCTCTTGGCCGGGGTGGTGGGGGTGGGGTGGGGTGGGGGTGGGGGGAAGAGATTCTGACGGGCCGGGGCCAGCGTGCAGGCTGCCCAAGCCGCGGACTCTGCAAGTCGGGTGGAGAGTACCTGACGGCAGACGAGGGTAAAGGGCTGCTCAGAAATCAGATAGGTTCCTAGATCTTCGATGAGTAAGGAGGCTCAGTGCTCATCCTCGATCCCTTTGCTGGTGGCTAAAAGGGAGCAAGGCCCACGAGCGCGCTTCTGGGAGCGGCCTGCCAAAACCTGGAGCAGGGCTGCTCAGGACTGGCTCTGCAGCAGGAGCAGAGGGGGGCAATGTCGCCACCTGGTGGACATCCTTGGTAGTGGCAGTAGGAGGCCTAGCAGCCTGGGTATGGAGGCGGCAGGACGAGGTCCTAGTGGATGATCGTTTTCACATGGCTTAAAAAGCATTGCTTCATAGATTTTATCCACATTGGGGTCTATCCTACGATGGTAAATACGGTCTCCGTTACTCCATCTTAGCTGCATTGATTAATTTTTGTGAGGTTAGTTTTCTCTTCAATGATTTGGAAGCTATATGGTCTTCCAATTAAAATTCCCTCTAAGTTTTAATAAGTCATCTCTAAGTTCATAACTTTATATGTAATTGGACCAGTATTGCTATAACAGTCTCAAAAACGGGATAATCTATTAGATCTTGTTTCTCAATCATGATACATTTAGCATATTTTACCTCTCTGCCGTTCCCCATTGTGTGCGTGTGTGCGCGTGCGCGGGCTACAGTTACTGCTTTTTAGACAGTTGCTTTCAGTTTGTTGCATTCACAATGAAAATATAGGTATAAACATCTTGGATTTAATTGCTCGCTACCGCTATTTAATCCCATGTCTTTCCCATTTTTGAGTTATTTACTTCTTTCCCAATCAAATGGACTCATGATTGGCTACTTGTTTTCCAGCGGTAGACTTGGAACCCATACCAGTCTATACGCAGCTTTACGTTCTCCTCAGCAACACCTCTCAGCCTCAACACCCAACAACACTCTCCGTATCTAGGGCCCCAAGGCTTGTTTTAAAATGCGGCATTGTTTCTCATGTCCCCCCGCCCCCACCCCGCCCCAGAAAGGAAGCAAGAGACTTCCTTGATTTAAAGTGCTGCCTTTTTAGGACTGGCTAGTCTTGTCTGGTGAATGGATATTAAGAGAGATTTCCTTAAACTTCCTCCTGCTTCGTGCCATAACTCGACTTCATTGAGAAGCAGGTTTTTCCCGTTTCTAAGACGGGCTTCCGCTTTGAACTGCTAAACCATCACGGCACACTTTTTCTCCATACTTACTCCTGGAAAACTGAGCTCTCTGCCGGAGTAAAGACGGTTCCCGTCAGAGAAGTGTGGCTCCCTGTCCCAAGGTCAAAATGTAGAAGAAAGGGAAGATTCCTGTTTCCGAGGGTTCCATTTTGTCAGGTTAGAGATCTAGTCATCCGTGTGGCTGCGGTGGAATCTGCAGTATCTTGCCTCACAGTTTCCTTTTTCTGGCTTAGCAGGGGAGCCGCATTAGCTGAGGTCGCGGCGCTATGGCCCTTGTCAGGATCCCGGTGCTGAGGCAGCCCCTTCCCCCCACCCCCTCTCCTTGTCATTTTGATCGTGCAAACTGGGTGCCAGCTGTGTGAACCCTGCTCCTGGCCGCCACGATTGCCCCCCCCCTCCCCACGCGACGTGTCCCCAGTTCCTCGGCGTCCCTCACTGCAACCAGCTAGCTCCAGGAAGGGTGCGAGCTGGCTTCCGCTGTCGTCCTTCCTCCTTCCTGTCCAGGCGGGCCCTCCTTTTGCGCTAGTCGGCCCGAAACCTTCTCTCCCGCGCTGCATAGGCTGAAGGAATGCCTCAGCGTTTGCAGCCGCTAGAGGGCGCTCTTCTCCTCTCTTTGGGCCCCTTCAGCGCTTCCAGTGGAAATGTCCGAGGTGGGAAGGGCTTGGGGGTTCTCTGTATCTAGGGGCTCCCGATCCAGCCGATTCAACTAACTGTGGGTTGAAAATATTCGGGAAAAAACGGAAAGTTTCGAAAAGCGACAATTGAACTTGCCACACACCGGCAACCGCTTACATAGCATTCACGTTGCCTTGCATGCCGCGCGTCACCTAGAGATGATTTAAAGTACACAGGAGGACACAGCGAAAGAGAATGTGACAATGACTGTATGGGTATGTTTATGCATAAGTGGAAAATTGTGCTCTAGACTGGAATTCGACACAACATTGTAAAAACGACAACAACGTGGAAGAAAAATACGTTTGTATGTAAAAAATAAAGTCCTATGTCATTTTGTATAAGAGGCATCAGCATCCATGGATGTTGGCATCTGTGGGGAGTCCTGGAACCAGTGCCCCATGCTTACCAAGGCATGACTGGAAGCCCAGGCTCCTTATCCCAGCCTGTCATGTCCCCACGTGGTGTGAATCCTGCCTGTCCCACACTCCCCTGGTCACTCTCCTCCAGCCCTGCCAGACTGCCCTCTTCTTCTGGAACAGGCCAAGCTGAATGCACGTCATGTCTGACCTCTAGGAATAGCCGTTACTTTGTGAGCATGGCTCTGCTTCAGTAAGACGGGCTGCATTGTCACTAGAGAAGACGGGATGGAGGTTCCTTAAAAACCTACAAGTGGACTTACCTGATGATCCAGCCTGCCCACGCCTGGGGATATGTCAAGAGAAGACTCTAACTCAAAAAGTCCCATGCACCTCAATGCTCACAGCAGCCCTATTTGTATTAGCCAGGACGTGGAACTAACCCCAACATCTAACGACTGGTGACTGGATAAAGAAGTCGTTGTCTTTTTATGCCGCGGAATACTACACAGCCGCGAAAAAGGATGGAACCATGCCATTTGCGGCAACATGGTTGGACACAGAGATAGTCCTTCTGAGTGAAGTAAGCCAGAAGAGAGAAAAATGCCGCATGACACAACTTCCATGTGAAATCTAAGAAAAAAAAGACAGAAATGGTCTGAACTGCAAAAGACAAATAGAGCCACAGACATAGAGAAACAAACTTATGGTTACCAGGGAGGGACGGCGGTGGGAAGGGGTAAATATGGGAATCGGAAAATTGCCCGTCTTGGGGAGTGGTGGACATGTTAGCTCTCTTGATTGTGGCGATGGCTTTCTGGGTGTAGACATGTATGAAAATTGATCAAATACTACACGTGAGATGTGTCTAATTGACGGAACAGAAATCGTAGCCCTGTAAAGGTGTTTTAAAACAAAGAGATGGGCTGCGTTGTGTCCTATGTTTCTATGTGTCTTCAGGGAGGTCTCAGGGGGGCGGTGCTGGCCTTCCTGCCAACACGATGACATGAAGCCCGAACAATCCCCCAATCGATGGGAAGAAGAGACGAGCCATGGTCACATCTGGACCCCAAGCTTACACGTGGTGCATGGGTGCCATTTATCGCCAATCCAGCGAGGTTCCGGCCAGAGCTAGAGGCCGGGGCAGCGAACCGGGAGCGGCACTAAGGAGCATCGTGGCGCAGAGGCTGGGCTCGGGGCCCGCAGGCTCCTCCCAGGAGGAGCCTCAGGGTTTGGGAGGTGGCTAACGTGCCTGCTTCGTGTCACCAGCAAGTGATGCCACCCGTGGACAATCAGCTGGAATCCTGAGCCGGGTCAGCCGTGGGTGATGCGGTAAAGGCTGCTTGCTAGCAGAGGGGACGCCAGACGGACGGTGAAGCAAGCAACAGGCTGCTGAGCTTCCGGCCTGTGTTTACCGTGCTTTCCGTGTCTCCCTGCATCTCAGGGTCACCCGGAGGAATTCGTGTGGAGTTTAGAGGCCGACGGCCTCTCGGTTCCTCATCAGCCTGGCAAGCCCCCCAGCCCTCTGCGGCCAGACCTCTGCGAGCGTCTTCCCTTGTTCTAGCAAAACCCTCCCCACCCTCGCCTGCGGCGGGCTTTTGTTTTTTTAATGGATGGCAGTGAGGATACCTTACAGCCTCCTCCGGCCCTTCCTTAGGGCTTCTGCCCTTAGAGCACGGCAAGGGGCGGCCCCCCAACCCCCACCCCCGACACCCCCGCGCTGTCCTGGGTCCTGAACTTCAGAGGGTCCCTCTGGCCCTGACACTCCCTCTGGCCACGCCCTCTACGGGGTGGAGTCAGCAGGGCCAAGGGGACACGCCCATTGGCTCCACCCCGTGCTCTGGAATCCCAGGACCCCGAATGCCCTGCCCCAGCAGCCCCTGACCCACTTGTAGTTTCTGCACCGGCTCTCCCCGGAGTTCAGCATCCCAGGACTCACAGAGAGGCCAACGGGCAGCTGTTGGCATGGAGGTTACGGACAGAGCCCGGATGTGAGGTCTGAGTGTCCCCCTGTGCACATCCAAGGCCCCTTGGGGCATGGGATGGACCCAGCATTGGGAAGAAAAGGGTCAGGCTGGCGGTCAGAGACTGGGAATCGGCTCTCCCCGCACTGTCGCTTTCTTTGCAGGACTGCCCTGAGTCTGGGAATTCTAAAGTTGAGCCTGGACGTGTGGGGCACGTGACAGTGACTTTGCGTGTGTGTGTGCGCGCGCCTGAGGACCTGTGTGGTTGTGTGTATGTTGTGGGGGTGTGTGTGGTCCATGACTCCGTGTGTGTGCGCGTGGGGATGTAGGCGGAGCAGAGTCAGTGTGTGTGCACGTGTGTTTGTGTGTACGTGCATGCATTAGTTTTAAGAATACTAGAAGCTGTCCTTCAGAAGTCTGCAGTAGTAAAAATTGTATGGTGTCCCTCACTGTATAATTCAAACTGAAAATACTCTTCAATCACCAGAAATGTAGTCCCCCCCAGATTCTGATTTTTTCCCCCCCCATACCGATTATGCCCTCATTGTACTGATGAGGAAACTAGCTTAGAGATGTTAAGTGACTCAGCCCAGGGCATGGAGCTCGCGAGCCCAGGGCCAGGACGCAGTCCAAGCGGCGCGGCTCCAGAGGCCTGGAGCCCTGCTCACGACCGCGCGTGGCCTCTTGGCCGGGGTGGTGGGGGTGGGGTGGGGTGGGGGTGGGGGGAAGAGATTCTGACGGGCCGGGGCCAGCGTGCAGGCTGCCCAAGCCGCGGACTCTGCAAGTCGGGTGGAGAGTACCTGACGGCAGACGAGGGTAAAGGGCTGCTCAGAAATCAGATAGGTTCCTAGATCTTCGATGAGTAAGGAGGCTCAGTGCTCATCCTCGATCCCTTTGCTGGTGGCTAAAAGGGAGCAAGGCCCACGAGCGCGCTTCTGGGAGCTGCCTGCCAAAACCTGGAGCAGGGCTGCTCAGGACTGGCTCTGCAGCAGGAGCAGAGGGGGGCAATGTCGCCACCTGGTGGACATCCTTGGTAGTGGCAGTAGGAGGCCTAGCAGCCTGGGTATGGAGGCGGCAGGACGAGGTCCTAGTGGATGATCGTTTTCACATGGCTTAAAAAGCATTGCTTCATAGATTTTATCCACATTGGGGTCTATCCTACGATGGTAAATACGGTCTCCGTTACTCCATCTTAGCTGCATTGATTAATTTTTGTGAGGTTAGTTTTCTCTTCAATGATTTGGAAGCTATATGGTCTTCCAATTAAAATTCCCTCTAAGTTTTAATAAGTCATCTCTAAGTTCATAACTTTATATGTAATTGGACCAGTATTGCTATAACAGTCTCAAAAACGGGATAATCTATTAGATCTTGTTTCTCAATCATGATACATTTAGCATATTTTACCTCTCTGCCGTTCCCCATTGTGTGCGTGTGTGCGCGTGCGCGGGCTACAGTTACTGCTTTTTAGACAGTTGCTTTCAGTTTGTTGCATTCACAATGAAAATATAGGTATAAACATCTTGGATTTAATTGCTCGCTACCGCTATTTAATCCCATGTCTTTCCCATTTTTGAGTTATTTACTTCTTTCCCAATCAAATGGACTCATGATTGGCTACTTGTTTTCCAGCGGTAGACTTGGAACCCATACCAGTCTATACGCAGCTTTACGTTCTCCTCAGCAACACCTCTCAGCCTCAACACCCAACAACACTCTCCGTATCTAGGGCCCCAAGGCTTGTTTTAAAATGCGGCATTGTTTCTCATGTCCCCCCGCCCCCACCCCGCCCCAGAAAGGAAGCAAGAGACTTCCTTGATTTAAAGTGCTGCCTTTTTAGGACTGGCTAGTCTTGTCTGGTGAATGGATATTAAGAGAGATTTCCTTAAACTTCCTCCTGCTTCGTGCCATAACTCGACTTCATTGAGAAGCAGGTTTTTCCCGTTTCTAAGACGGGCTTCCGCTTTGAACTGCTAAACCATCACGGCACACTTTTTCTCCATACTTATTCCTGGAAAACTGAGCTCTCTGCCGGAGTAAAGACGGTTCCCGTCAGAGAAGTGTGGCTCCCTGTCCCAAGGTCAAAATGTAGAAGAAAGGGAAGATTCCTGTTTCCGAGGGTTCCATTTTGTCAGGTTAGAGATCTAGTCATCCGTGTGGCTGCGGTGGAATCTGCAGTATCTTGCCTCACAGTTTCCTTTTTCTGGCTTAGCAGGGGAGCCGCATTAGCTGAGGTCGCGGCGCTATGGCCCTTGTCAGGATCCCGGTGCTGAGGCAGCCCCTTCCCCCCACCCCCTCTCCTTGTCATTTTGATCGTGCAAACTGGGTGCCAGCTCTGTGAACCCTGCTCCTGGCCGCCACGATTGCCCCCCCCCATCCCCACGCGACGTGTCCCCAGTTCCTCGGCGTCCCTCACTGCAACCAGCTAGCTCCAGGAAGGGTGCGAGCTGGCTTCCGCTGTCGTCCTTCCTCCTTCCTGTCCAGGCGGGCCCTCCTTTTGCGCTAGTCGGCCCGAAACCTTCTCTCCCGCGCTGCATAGGCTGAAGGAATGCCTCAGCGTTTGCAGCCGCTAGAGGGCGCTCTTCTCCTCTCTTTGGGCCCCTGCAGCGCTTCCAGTGGAAATTTCCGAGGTGGGAAGGGCTTGGGGGTTCTCTGTATCTAGGGGCTCCCGATCCAGCCGATTCAACTAACTGTGGGTTGAAAATATTCGGGAAAAAACGGAAAGTTTCGAAAAGCGACAATTGAACTTGCCACACACCGGCAACCGCTTACATAGCATTCACGTTGCCTTGCATGCCGCGCGTCACCTAGAGATGATTTAAAGTACACAGGAGGACACAGCGAAAGAGAATGTGACAATGACTGTATGGGTATGTGTATGCATAAGTGGAAAATTGTGCTCTAGACTGGAATTCGACACAACATTGTAAAAACGACAACAACGTGGAAGAAAAATACGTTTGTATGTAAAAAATAAAGTCCTATGTCATTTTGTATAAGAGGCATCAGCATCCATGGATGTTGGCATCTGTGGGGAGTCCTGGAACCAGTGCCCCATGCTTACCAAGGCATGACTGGAAGCCCAGGCTCCTTATCCCAGCCTGTCATGTCCCCACGTGGTGTGAATCCTGCCTGTCCCACACTCCCCTGGTCACTCTCCTCCAGCCCTGCCAGACTGCCCTCTTCTTCTGGAACAGGCCAAGCTGAATGCACGTCATGTCTGACCTCTAGGAATAGCCGTTACTTTGTGAGCATGGCTCTGCTTCAGTAAGACGGGCTGCATTGTCACTAGAGAAGACGGGATGGAGGTTCCTTAAAAACCTACAAGTGGACTTACCTGATGATCCAGCCTGCCCACGCCTGGGGATATGTCAAGAGAAGACTCTAACTCAAAAAGTCCCATGCACCTCAATGCTCACAGCAGCCCTATTTGTATTAGCCAGGACGTGGAACTAACCCCAACATCTAACGACTGGTGACTGGATAAAGAAGTCGTTGTCTTTTTATGCCGCGGAATACTACACAGCCGCGAAAAAGGATGGAACCATGCCATTTGCGGCAACATGGTTGGACACAGAGATAGTCCTTCTGAGTGAAGTAAGCCAGAAGAGAGAAAAATGCCGCATGACACAACTTCCATGTGAAATCTAAGAAAAAAAGACAGAAATGGTCTGAACTGCAAAAGACAAATAGAGCCACAGACATAGAGAAACAAACTTATGGTTACCAGGGAGGGACGGCGGTGGGAAGGGGTAAATATGGGAATCGGAAAATTGCCCGTCTTGGGGAGTGGTGGACATGTTAGCTCTCTTGATTGTGGCGATGGCTTTCTGGGTGTAGACATGTATGAAAATTGATCAAATACTACACGTGAGATGTGTCTAATTGACGGAACAGAAATCGTAGCCCTGTAAAGGTGTTTTAAAACAAAGAGGTGGGCTGCGTTGTGTCCTATGTTTCTATGTGTCTTCAGGGAGGTCTCAGGGGGGCGGTGCTGGCCTTCCTGCCAACACGATGACATGAAGCCCGAACAATCCCCCAATCGATGGGAAGAAGAGACGAGCCATGGTCACATCTGGACCCCAAGCTTACACGTGGTGCATGGGTGCCATTTATCGCCAATCCAGCGAGGTTCCGGCCAGAGCTAGAGGCCGGGGCAGCGAACCGGGAGCGGCACTAAGGAGCATCGTGGCGCAGAGGCTGGGCTCGGGGCCCGCAGGCTCCTCCCAGGAGGAGCCTCAGGGTTTGGGAGGTGGCTAACGTGCCTGCTTCGTGTCACCAGCAAGTGATGCCACCCGTGGACAATCAGCTGGAATCCTGAGCCGGGTCAGCCGTGGGTGATGCGGTAAAGGCTGCTTGCTAGCAGAGGGGACGCCAGACGGACGGTGAAGCAAGCAACAGGCTGCTGAGCTTCCGGCCTGTGTTTACCGTGCTTTCCGTGTCTCCCTGCATCTCAGGGTCACCCGGAGGAATTCGTGTGGAGTTTAGAGGCCGACGGCCTCTCGGTTCCTCATCAGCCTGGCAAGCCCCCCAGCCCTCTGCGGCCAGACCTCTGCGAGCGTCTTCCCTTGTTCTAGCAAAACCCTCCCCACCCTCGCCTGCGGCGGGCTTTTGTTTTTTTAATGGATGGCAGTGAGGATACCTTACAGCCTCCTCCGGCCCTTCCTTAGGGCTTCTGCCCTTAGAGCACGGCAAGGGGCGGCCCCCCAACCCCCACCCCCGACACCCCCGCGCTGTCCTGGGTCCTGAACTTCAGAGGGTCCCTCTGGCCCTGACACTCCCTCTGGCCACGCCCTCTACGGGGTGGAGTCAGCAGGGCCAAGGGGACACGCCCATTGGCTCCACCCCGTGCTCTGGAATCCCAGGACCCCGAATGCCCTGCCCCAGCAGCCCCTGACCCACTTGTAGTTTCTGCACCGGCTCTCCCCGGAGTTCAGCATCCCAGGACTCACAGAGAGGCCAACGGGCAGCTGTTGGCATGGAGGTTACGGACAGAGCCCGGATGTGAGGTCTGAGTGTCCCCCTGTGCACATCCAAGGCCCCTTGGGGCATGGGATGGACCCAGCATTGGGAAGAAAAGGGTCAGGCTGGCGGTCAGAGACTGGGAATCGGCTCTCCCCGCACTGTCGCTTTCTTTGCAGGACTGCCCTGAGTCTGGGAATTCTAAAGTTGAGCCTGGACGTGTGGGGCACGTGACAGTGACTTTGCGTGTGTGTGTGCGCGCGCCTGAGGACCTGTGTGGTTGTGTGTATGTTGTGGGGGTGTGTGTGGTCCATGACTCCGTGTGTGTGCGCGTGGGGATGTAGGCGGAGCAGAGTCAGTGTGTGTGCACGTGTGTTTGTGTGTACGTGCATGCATTAGTTTTAAGAATACTAGAAGCTGTCCTTCAGAAGTCTGCAGTAGTAAAAATTGTATGGTGTCCCTCACTGTATAATTCAAACTGAAAATACTCTTCAATCACCAGAAATGTAGTCCCCCCCAGATTCTGATTTTTTCCCCCCCCATACCGATTATGCCCTCATTGTACTGATGAGGAAACTAGCTTAGAGATGTTAAGTGACTCAGCCCAGGGCATGGAGCTCGCGAGCCCAGGGCCAGGACGCAGTCCAAGCGGCGCGGCTCCAGAGGCCTGGAGCCCTGCTCACGACCGCGCGTGGCCTCTTGGCCGGGGTGGTGGGGGTGGGGTGGGGTGGGGGTGGGGGGAAGAGATTCTGACGGGCCGGGGCCAGCGTGCAGGCTGCCCAAGCCGCGGACTCTGCAAGTCGGGTGGAGAGTACCTGACGGCAGACGAGGGTAAAGGGCTGCTCAGAAATCAGATAGGTTCCTAGATCTTCGATGAGTAAGGAGGCTCAGTGCTCATCCTCGATCCCTTTGCTGGTGGCTAAAAGGGAGCAAGGCCCACGAGCGCGCTTCTGGGAGCGGCCTGCCAAAACCTGGAGCAGGGCTGCTCAGGACTGGCTCTGCAGCAGGAGCAGAGGGGGGCAATGTCGCCACCTGGTGGACATCCTTGGTAGTGGCAGTAGGAGGCCTAGCAGCCTGGGTATGGAGGCGGCAGGACGAGGTCCTAGTGGATGATCGTTTTCACATGGCTTAAAAAGCATTGCTTCATAGATTTTATCCACATTGGGGTCTATCCTACGATGGTAAATACGGTCTCCGTTACTCCATCTTAGCTGCATTGATTAATTTTTGTGAGGTTAGTTTTCTCTTCAATGATTTGGAAGCTATATGGTCTTCCAATTAAAATTCCCTCTAAGTTTTAATAAGTCATCTCTAAGTTCATAACTTTATATGTAATTGGACCAGTATTGCTATAACAGTCTCAAAAACGGGATAATCTATTAGATCTTGTTTCTCAATCATGATACATTTAGCATATTTTACCTCTCTGCCGTTCCCCATTGTGTGCGTGTGTGCGCGTGCGCGGGCTACAGTTACTGCTTTTTAGACAGTTGCTTTCAGTTTGTTGCATTCACAATGAAAATATAGGTATAAACATCTTGGATTTAATTGCTCGCTACCGCTATTTAATCCCATGTCTTTCCCATTTTTGAGTTATTTACTTCTTTCCCAATCAAATGGGCTCATGATTGGCTACTTGTTTTCCAGCGGTAGACTTGGAACCCATACCAGTCTATACGCAGCTTTACGTTCTCCTCAGCAACACCTCTCAGCCTCAACACCCAACAACACTCTCCGTATCTAGGGCCCCAAGGCTTGTTTTAAAATGCGGCATTGTTTCTCATGTCCCCCCGCCCCCACCCCGCCCCAGAAAGGAAGCAAGAGACTTCCTTGATTTAAAGTGCTGCCTTTTTAGGACTGGCTAGTCTTGTCTGGTGAATGGATATTAAGAGAGATTTCCTTAAACTTCCTCCTGCTTCGTGCCATAACTCGACTTCATTGAGAAGCAGGTTTTTCCCGTTTCTAAGACGGGCTTCCGCTTTGAACTGCTAAACCATCACGGCACACTTTTTCTCCATACTTATTCCTGGAAAACTGAGCTCTCTGCCGGAGTAAAGACGGTTCCCGTCAGAGAAGTGTGGCTCCCTGTCCCAAGGTCAAAATGTAGAAGAAAGGGAAGATTCCTGTTTCCGAGGGTTCCATTTTGTCAGGTTAGAGATCTAGTCATCCGTGTGGCTGCGGTGGAATCTGCAGTATCTTGCCTCACAGTTTCCTTTTTCTGGCTTAGCAGGGGAGCCGCATTAGCTGAGGTCGCGGCGCTATGGCCCTTGTCAGGATCCCGGTGCTGAGGCAGCCCCTTCCCCCCACCCCCTCTCCTTGTCATTTTGATCGTGCAAACTGGGTGCCAGCTCTGTGAACCCTGCTCCTGGCCGCCACGATTGCCCCCCCCCATCCCCACGCGACGTGTCCCCAGTTCCTCGGCGTCCCTCACTGCAACCAGCTAGCTCCAGGAAGGGTGCGAGCTGGCTTCCGCTGTCGTCCTTCCTCCTTCCTGTCCAGGCGGGCCCTCCTTTTGCGCTAGTCGGCCCGAAACCTTCTCTCCCGCGCTGCATAGGCTGAAGGAATGCCTCAGCGTTTGCAGCCGCTAGAGGGCGCTCTTCTCCTCTCTTTGGGCCCCTGCAGCGCTTCCAGTGGAAATTTCCGAGGTGGGAAGGGCTTGGGGGTTCTCTGTATCTAGGGGCTCCCGATCCAGCCGATTCAACTAACTGTGGGTTGAAAATATTCGGGAAAAAACGGAAAGTTTCGAAAAGCGACAATTGAACTTGCCACACACCGGCAACCGCTTACATAGCATTCACGTTGCCTTGCATGCCGCGCGTCACCTAGAGATGATTTAAAGTACACAGGAGGACACAGCGAAAGAGAATGTGACAATGACTGTATGGGTATGTGTATGCATAAGTGGAAAATTGTGCTCTAGACTGGAATTCGACACAACATTGTAAAAACGACAACAACGTGGAAGAAAAATACGTTTGTATGTAAAAAATAAAGTCCTATGTCATTTTGTATAAGAGGCATCAGCATCCATGGATGTTGGCATCTGTGGGGAGTCCTGGAACCAGTGCCCCATGCTTACCAAGGCATGACTGGAAGCCCAGGCTCCTTATCCCAGCCTGTCATGTCCCCACGTGGTGTGAATCCTGCCTGTCCCACACTCCCCTGGTCACTCTCCTCCAGCCCTGCCAGACTGCCCTCTTCTTCTGGAACAGGCCAAGCTGAATGCACGTCATGTCTGACCTCTAGGAATAGCCGTTACTTTGTGAGCATGGCTCTGCTTCAGTAAGACGGGCTGCATTGTCACTAGAGAAGACGGGATGGAGGTTCCTTAAAAACCTACAAGTGGACTTACCTGATGATCCAGCCTGCCCACGCCTGGGGATATGTCAAGAGAAGACTCTAACTCAAAAAGTCCCATGCACCTCAATGCTCACAGCAGCCCTATTTGTATTAGCCAGGACGTGGAACTAACCCCAACATCTAACGACTGGTGACTGGATAAAGAAGTCGTTGTCTTTTTATGCCGCGGAATACTACACAGCCGCGAAAAAGGATGGAACCATGCCATTTGCGGCAACATGGTTGGACACAGAGATAGTCCTTCTGAGTGAAGTAAGCCAGAAGAGAGAAAAATGCCGCATGACACAACTTCCATGTGAAATCTAAGAAAAAAAGACAGAAATGGTCTGAACTGCAAAAGACAAATAGAGCCACAGACATAGAGAAACAAACTTATGGTTACCAGGGAGGGACGGCGGTGGGAAGGGGTAAATATGGGAATCGGAAAATTGCCCGTCTTGGGGAGTGGTGGACATGTTAGCTCTCTTGATTGTGGCGATGGCTTTCTGGGTGTAGACATGTATGAAAATTGATCAAATACTACACGTGAGATGTGTCTAATTGACGGAACAGAAATCGTAGCCCTGTAAAGGTGTTTTAAAACAAAGAGATGGGCTGCGTTGTGTCCTATGTTTCTATGTGTCTTCAGGGAGGTCTCAGGGGGGCGGTGCTGGCCTTCCTGCCAACACGATGACATGAAGCCCGAACAATCCCCCAATCGATGGGAAGAAGAGACGAGCCATGGTCACATCTGGACCCCAAGCTTACACGTGGTGCATGGGTGCCATTTATCGCCAATCCAGCGAGGTTCCGGCCAGAGCTAGAGGCCGGGGCAGCGAACCGGGAGCGGCACTAAGGAGCATCGTGGCGCAGAGGCTGGGCTCGGGGCCCGCAGGCTCCTCCCAGGAGGAGCCTCAGGGTTTGGGAGGTGGCTAACGTGCCTGCTTCGTGTCACCAGCAAGTGATGCCACCCGTGGACAATCAGCTGGAATCCTGAGCCGGGTCAGCCGTGGGTGATGCGGTAAAGGCTGCTTGCTAGCAGAGGGGACGCCAGACGGACGGTGAAGCAAGCAACAGGCTGCTGAGCTTCCGGCCTGTGTTTACCGTGCTTTCCGTGTCTCCCTGCATCTCAGGGTCACCCGGAGGAATTCGTGTGGAGTTTAGAGGCCGACGGCCTCTCGGTTCCTCATCAGCCTGGCAAGCCCCCCAGCCCTCTGCGGCCAGACCTCTGCGAGCGTCTTCCCTTGTTCTAGCAAAACCCTCCCCACCCTCGCCTGCGGCGGGCTTTTGTTTTTTTAATGGATGGCAGTGAGGATACCTTACAGCCTCCTCCGGCCCTTCCTTAGGGCTTCTGCCCTTAGAGCACGGCAAGGGGCGGCCCCCCAACCCCCACCCCCGACACCCCCGCGCTGTCCTGGGTCCTGAACTTCAGAGGGTCCCTCTGGCCCTGACACTCCCTCTGGCCACGCCCTCTACGGGGTGGAGTCAGCAGGGCCAAGGGGACACGCCCATTGGCTCCACCCCGTGCTCTGGAATCCCAGGACCCCGAATGCCCTGCCCCAGCAGCCCCTGACCCACTTGTAGTTTCTGCACCGGCTCTCCCCGGAGTTCAGCATCCCAGGACTCACAGAGAGGCCAACGGGCAGCTGTTGGCATGGAGGTTACGGACAGAGCCCGGATGTGAGGTCTGAGTGTCCCCCTGTGCACATCCAAGGCCCCCTGGGGCATGGGATGGACCCAGCATTGGGAAGAAAAGGGTCAGGCTGGCGGTCAGAGACTGGGAATCGGCTCTCCCCGCACTGTCGCTTTCTTTGCAGGACTCCCCTGAGTCTGGGAATTCTAAAGTTGAGCCTGGACGTGTGGGGCACGTGACAGTGACTTTGCGTGTGTGTGTGTGCGCGCGCCTGAGGACCTGTGTGGTTGTGTGTATGTTGTGGGGGTGTGTGTGGTCCATGACTCCGTGTGTGTGCGCGTGGGGATGTAGGCGGAGCAGAGTCAGTGTGTGTGCACGTGTGTTTGTGTGTACGTGCATGCATTAGTTTTAAGAATACTAGAAGCTGTCCTTCAGAAGTCTGCAGTAGTAAAAATTGTATGGTGTCCCTCACTGTATAATTCAAACTGAAAATACTCTTCAATCACCAGAAATGTAGTCCCCCCCAGATTCTGATTTTTCCCCCCCCATACCGATTATGCCCTCATTGTACTGATGAGGAAACTAGCTTAGAGATGTTAAGTGACTCAGCCCAGGGCATGGAGCTCGCGAGCCCAGGGCCAGGACGCAGTCCAAGCGGCGCGGCTCCAGAGGCCTGGAGCCCTGCTCACGACCGCGCGTGGCCTCTTGGCCGGGGTGGTGGGGGTGGGGTGGGGTGGGGGTGGGGGGAAGAGATTCTGACGGGCCGGGGCCAGCGTGCAGGCTGCCCAAGCCGCGGACTCTGCAAGTCGGGTGGAGAGTACCTGACGGCAGACGAGGGTAAAGGGCTGCTCAGAAATCAGATAGGTTCCTAGATCTTCGATGAGTAAGGAGGCTCAGTGCTCATCCTCGATCCCTTTGCTGGTGGCTAAAAGGGAGCAAGGCCCACGAGCGCGCTTCTGGGAGCGGCCTGCCAAAACCTGGAGCAGGGCTGCTCAGGACTGGCTCTGCAGCAGGAGCAGAGGGGGGCAATGTCGCCACCTGGTGGACATCCTTGGTAGTGGCAGTAGGAGGCCTAGCAGCCTGGGTATGGAGGCGGCAGGACGAGGTCCTAGTGGATGATCGTTTTCACATGGCTTAAAAAGCATTGCTTCATAGATTTTATCCACATTGGGGTCTATCCTACGATGGTAAATACGGTCTCCGTTACTCCATCTTAGCTGCATTGATTAATTTTTGTGAGGTTAGTTTTCTCTTCAATGATTTGGAAGCTATATGGTCTTCCAATTAAAATTCCCTCTAAGTTTTAATAAGTCATCTCTAAGTTCATAACTTTATATGTAATTGGACCAGTATTGCTATAACAGTCTCAAAAACGGGATAATCTATTAGATCTTGTTTCTCAATCATGATACATTTAGCATATTTTACCTCTCTGCCGTTCCCCATTGTGTGCGTGTGTGCGCGTGCGCGGGCTACAGTTACTGCTTTTTAGACAGTTGCTTTCAGTTTGTTGCATTCACAATGAAAATATAGGTATAAACATCTTGGATTTAATTGCTCGCTACCGCTATTTAATCCCATGTCTTTCCCATTTTTGAGTTATTTACTTCTTTCCCAATCAAATGGGCTCATGATTGGCTACTTGTTTTCCAGCGGTAGACTTGGAACCCATACCAGTCTATACGCAGCTTTACGTTGTCCTCAGCAACACCTCTCAGCCTCAACACCCAACAACACTCTCCGTATCTAGGGCCCCAAGGCTTGTTTTAAAATGCGGCATTGTTTCTCATGTCCCCCCGCCCCCACCCCGCCCCAGAAAGGAAGCAAGAGACTTCCTTGATTTAAAGTGCTGCCTTTTTAGGACTGGCTAGTCTTGTCTGGTGAATGGATATTAAGAGAGATTTCCTTAAACTTCCTCCTGCTTCGTGCCATAACTCGACTTCATTGAGAAGCAGGTTTTTCCCGTTTCTAAGACGGGCTTCCGCTTTGAACTGCTAAACCATCACGGCACACTTTTTCTCCATACTTATTCCTGGAAAACTGAGCTCTCTGCCGGAGTAAAGACGGTTCCCGTCAGAGAAGTGTGGCTCCCTGTCCCAAGGTCAAAATGTAGAAGAAAGGGAAGATTCCTGTTTCCGAGGGTTCCATTTTGTCAGGTTAGAGATCTAGTCATCCGTGTGGCTGCGGTGGAATCTGCAGTATCTTGCCTCACAGTTTCCTTTTTCTGGCTTAGCAGGGGAGCCGCATTAGCTGAGGTCGCGGCGCTATGGCCCTTGTCAGGATCCCGGTGCTGAGGCAGCCCCTTCCCCCCACCCCCTCTCCTTGTCATTTTGATCGTGCAAACTGGGTGCCAGCTGTGTGAACCCTGCTCCTGGCCGCCACGATTGCCCCCCCCCATCCCCACGCGACGTGTCCCCAGTTCCTCGGCGTCCCTCACTGCAACCAGCTAGCTCCAGGAAGGGTGCGAGCTGGCTTCCGCTGTCGTCCTTCCTCCTTCCTGTCCAGGCGGGCCCTCCTTTTGCGCTAGTCGGCCCGAAACCTTCTCTCCCGCGCTGCATAGGCTGAAGGAATGCCTCAGCGTTTGCAGCCGCTAGAGGGCGCTCTTCTCCTCTCTTTGGGCCCCTTCAGCGCTTCCAGTGGAAATTTCCGAGGTGGGAAGGGCTTGGGGGTTCTCTGTATCTAGGGGCTCCCGATCCAGCCGATTCAACTAACTGTGGGTTGAAAATATTCGGGAAAAAACGGAAAGTTTCGAAAAGCGACAATTGAACTTGCCACACACCGGCAACCGCTTACATAGCATTCACGTTGCCTTGCATGCCGCGCGTCACCTAGAGATGATTTAAAGTACACAGGAGGACACAGCGAAAGAGAATGTGACAATGACTGTATGGGTATGTTTATGCATAAGTGGAAAATTGTGCTCTAGACTGGAATTCGACACAACATTGTAAAAACGACAACAACGTGGAAGAAAAATACGTTTGTATGTAAAAAATAAAGTCCTATGTCATTTTGTATAAGAGGCATCAGCATCCATGGATGTTGGCATCTGTGGGGAGTCCTGGAACCAGTGCCCCATGCTTACCAAGGCATGACTGGAAGCCCAGGCTCCTTATCCCAGCCTGTCATGTCCCCACGTGGTGTGAATCCTGCCTGTCCCACACTCCCCTGGTCACTCTCCTCCAGCCCTGCCAGACTGCCCTCTTCTTCTGGAACAGGCCAAGCTGAATGCACGTCATGTCTGACCTCTAGGAATAGCCGTTACTTTGTGAGCATGGCTCTGCTTCAGTAAGACGGGCTGCATTGTCACTAGAGAAGACGGGATGGAGGTTCCTTAAAAACCTACAAGTGGACTTACCTGATGATCCAGCCTGCCCACGCCTGGGGATATGTCAAGAGAAGACTCTAACTCAAAAAGTCCCATGCACCTCAATGCTCACAGCAGCCCTATTTGTATTAGCCAGGACGTGGAACTAACCCCAACATCTAACGACTGGTGACTGGATAAAGAAGTCGTTGTCTTTTTATGCCGCGGAATACTACACAGCCGCGAAAAAGGATGGAACCATGCCATTTGCGGCAACATGGTTGGACACAGAGATAGTCCTTCTGAGTGAAGTAAGCCAGAAGAGAGAAAAATGCCGCATGACACAACTTCCATGTGAAATCTAAGAAAAAAAGACAGAAATGGTCTGAACTGCAAAAGACAAATAGAGCCACAGACATAGAGAAACAAACTTATGGTTACCAGGGAGGGACGGCGGTGGGAAGGGGTAAATATGGGAATCGGAAAATTGCCCGTCTTGGGGAGTGGTGGACATGTTAGCTCTCTTGATTGTGGCGATGGCTTTCTGGGTGTAGACATGTATGAAAATTGATCAAATACTACACGTGAGATGTGTCTAATTGACGGAACAGAAATCGTAGCCCTGTAAAGGTGTTTTAAAACAAAGAGGTGGGCTGCGTTGTGTCCTATGTTTCTATGTGTCTTCAGGGAGGTCTCAGGGGGGCGGTGCTGGCCTTCCTGCCAACACGATGACATGAAGCCCGAACAATCCCCCAATCGATGGGAAGAAGAGACGAGCCATGGTCACATCTGGACCCCAAGCTTACACGTGGTGCATGGGTGCCATTTATCGCCAATCCAGCGAGGTTCCGGCCAGAGCTAGAGGCCGGGGCAGCGAACCGGGAGCGGCACTAAGGAGCATCGTGGCGCAGAGGCTGGGCTCGGGGCCCGCAGGCTCCTCCCAGGAGGAGCCTCAGGGTTTGGGAGGTGGCTAACGTGCCTGCTTCGTGTCACCAGCAAGTGATGCCACCCGTGGACAATCAGCTGGAATCCTGAGCCGGGTCAGCCGTGGGTGATGCGGTAAAGGCTGCTTGCTAGCAGAGGGGACGCCAGACGGACGGTGAAGCAAGCAACAGGCTGCTGAGCTTCCGGCCTGTGTTTACCGTGCTTTCCGTGTCTCCCTGCATCTCAGGGTCACCCGGAGGAATTCGTGTGGAGTTTAGAGGCCGACGGCCTCTCGGTTCCTCATCAGCCTGGCAAGCCCCCCAGCCCTCTGCGGCCAGACCTCTGCGAGCGTCTTTCCCTTGTTCTAGCAAAACCCTCCCCACCCTCGCCTGCGGCGGGCTTTTGTTTTTTTAATGGATGGCAGTGAGGATACCTTACAGCCTCCTCCGGCCCTTCCTTAGGGCTTCTGCCCTTAGAGCACGGCAAGGGGCGGCCCCCCAACCCCCACCCCCGACACCCCCGCGCTGTCCTGGGTCCTGAACTTCAGAGGGTCCCTCTGGCCCTGACACTCCCTCTGGCCACGCCCTCTACGGGGTGGAGTCAGCAGGGCCAAGGGGACACGCCCATTGGCTCCACCCCGTGCTCTGGAATCCCAGGACCCCGAATGCCCTGCCCCAGCAGCCCCTGACCCACTTGTAGTTTCTGCACCGGCTCTCCCCGGAGTTCAGCATCCCAGGACTCACAGAGAGGCCAACGGGCAGCTGTTGGCATGGAGGTTACGGACAGAGCCCGGATGTGAGGTCTGAGTGTCCCCCTGTGCACATCCAAGGCCCCTTGGGGCATGGGATGGACCCAGCATTGGGAAGAAAAGGGTCAGGCTGGCGGTCAGAGACTGGGAATCGGCTTTCCCCGCACTGTCGCTTTCTTTGCAGGACTGCCCTGAGTCTGGGAATTCTAAAGTTGAGCCTGGACGTGTGGGGCACGTGACAGTGACTTTGCGTGTGTGTGTGCGCGCGCCTGAGGACCTGTGTGGTTGTGTGTATGTTGTGGGGGTGTGTGTGGTCCATGACTCCGTGTGTGTGCGCGTGGGGATGTAGGCGGAGCAGAGTCAGTGTGTGTGCACGTGTGTTTGTGTGTACGTGCATGCATTAGTTTTAAGAATACTAGAAGCTGTCCTTCAGAAGTCTGCAGTAGTAAAAATTGTATGGTGTCCCTCACTGTATAATTCAAACTGAAAATACTCTTCAATCACCAGAAATGTAGTCCCCCCCAGATTCTGATTTTTCCCCCCCCATACCGATTATGCCCTCATTGTACTGATGAGGAAACTAGCTTAGAGATGTTAAGTGACTCAGCCCAGGGCATGGAGCTCGCGAGCCCAGGGCCAGGACGCAGTCCAAGCGGCGCGGCTCCAGAGGCCTGGAGCCCTGCTCACGACCGCGCGTGGCCTCTTGGCCGGGGTGGTGGGGGTGGGGTGGGGTGGGGGTGGGGGGAAGAGATTCTGACGGGCCGGGGCCAGCGTGCAGGCTGCCCAAGCCGCGGACTCTGCAAGTCGGGTGGAGAGTACCTGACGGCAGACGAGGGTAAAGGGCTGCTCAGAAATCAGATAGGTTCCTAGATCTTCGATGAGTAAGGAGGCTCAGTGCTCATCCTCGATCCCTTTGCTGGTGGCTAAAAGGGAGCAAGGCCCACGAGCGCGCTTCTGGGAGCGGCCTGCCAAAACCTGGAGCAGGGCTGCTCAGGACTGGCTCTGCAGCAGGAGCAGAGGGGGGCAATGTCGCCACCTGGTGGACATCCTTGGTAGTGGCAGTAGGAGGCCTAGCAGCCTGGGTATGGAGGCGGCAGGACGAGGTCCTAGTGGATGATCGTTTTCACATGGCTTAAAAAGCATTGCTTCATAGATTTTATCCACATTGGGGTCTATCCTACGATGGTAAATACGGTCTCCGTTACTCCATCTTAGCTGCATTGATTAATTTTTGTGAGGTTAGTTTTCTCTTCAATGATTTGGAAGCTATATGGTCTTCCAATTAAAATTCCCTCTAAGTTTTAATAAGTCATCTCTAAGTTCATAACTTTATATGTAATTGGACCAGTATTGCTATAACAGTCTCAAAAACGGGATAATCTATTAGATCTTGTTTCTCAATCATGATACATTTAGCATATTTTACCTCTCTGCCGTTCCCCATTGTGTGCGTGTGTGCGCGTGCGCGGGCTACAGTTACTGCTTTTTAGACAGTTGCTTTCAGTTTGTTGCATTCACAATGAAAATATAGGTATAAACATCTTGGATTTAATTGCTCGCTACCGCTATTTAATCCCATGTCTTTCCCATTTTTGAGTTATTTACTTCTTTCCCAATCAAATGGGCTCATGATTGGCTACTTGTTTTCCAGCGGTAGACTTGGAACCCATACCAGTCTATACGCAGCTTTACGTTGTCCTCAGCAACACCTCTCAGCCTCAACACCCAACAACACTCTCCGTATCTAGGGCCCCAAGGCTTGTTTTAAAATGCGGCATTGTTTCTCATGTCCCCCCGCCCCCACCCCGCCCCAGAAAGGAAGCAAGAGACTTCCTTGATTTAAAGTGCTGCCTTTTTAGGACTGGCTAGTCTTGTCTGGTGAATGGATATTAAGAGAGATTTCCTTAAACTTCCTCCTGCTTCGTGCCATAACTCGACTTCATTGAGAAGCAGGTTTTTCCCGTTTCTAAGACGGGCTTCCGCTTTGAACTGCTAAACCATCACGGCACACTTTTTCTCCATACTTATTCCTGGAAAACTGAGCTCTCTGCCGGAGTAAAGACGGTTCCCGTCAGAGAAGTGTGGCTCCCTGTCCCAAGGTCAAAATGTAGAAGAAAGGGAAGATTCCTGTTTCCGAGGGTTCCATTTTGTCAGGTTAGAGATCTAGTCATCCGTGTGGCTGCGGTGGAATCTGCAGTATCTTGCCTCACAGTTTCCTTTTTCTGGCTTAGCAGGGGAGCCGCATTAGCTGAGGTCGCGGCGCTATGGCCCTTGTCAGGATCCCGGTGCTGAGGCAGCCCCTTCCCCCCACCCCCTCTCCTTGTCATTTTGATCGTGCAAACTGGGTGCCAGCTCTGTGAACCCTGCTCCTGGCCGCCACGATTGCCCCCCCCCATCCCCACGCGACGTGTCCCCAGTTCCTCGGCGTCCCTCACTGCAACCAGCTAGCTCCAGGAAGGGTGCGAGCTGGCTTCCGCTGTCGTCCTTCCTCCTTCCTGTCCAGGCGGGCCCTCCTTTTGCGCTAGTCGGCCCGAAACCTTCTCTCCCGCGCTGCATAGGCTGAAGGAATGCCTCAGCGTTTGCAGCCGCTAGAGGGCGCTCTTCTCCTCTCTTTGGGCCCCTGCAGCGCTTCCAGTGGAAATTTCCGAGGTGGGAAGGGCTTGGGGGTTCTCTGTATCTAGGGGCTCCCGATCCAGCCGATTCAACTAACTGTGGGTTGAAAATATTCGGGAAAAAACGGAAAGTTTCGAAAAGCGACAATTGAACTTGCCACACACCGGCAACCGCTTACATAGCATTCACGTTGCCTTGCATGCCGCGCGTCACCTAGAGATGATTTAAAGTACACAGGAGGACACAGCGAAAGAGAATGTGACAATGACTGTATGGGTATGTGTATGCATAAGTGGAAAATTGTGCTCTAGACTGGAATTCGACACAACATTGTAAAAACGACAACAACGTGGAAGAAAAATACGTTTGTATGTAAAAAATAAAGTCCTATGTCATTTTGTATAAGAGGCATCAGCATCCATGGATGTTGGCATCTGTGGGGAGTCCTGGAACCAGTGCCCCATGCTTACCAAGGCATGACTGGAAGCCCAGGCTCCTTATCCCAGCCTGTCATGTCCCCACGTGGTGTGAATCCTGCCTGTCCCACACTCCCCTGGTCACTCTCCTCCAGCCCTGCCAGACTGCCCTCTTCTTCTGGAACAGGCCAAGCTGAATGCACGTCATGTCTGACCTCTAGGAATAGCCGTTACTTTGTGAGCATGGCTCTGCTTCAGTAAGACGGGCTGCATTGTCACTAGAGAAGACGGGATGGAGGTTCCTTAAAAACCTACAAGTGGACTTACCTGATGATCCAGCCTGCCCACGCCTGGGGATATGTCAAGAGAAGACTCTAACTCAAAAAGTCCCATGCACCTCAATGCTCACAGCAGCCCTATTTGTATTAGCCAGGACGTGGAACTAACCCCAACATCTAACGACTGGTGACTGGATAAAGAAGTCGTTGTCTTTTTATGCCGCGGAATACTACACAGCCGCGAAAAAGGATGGAACCATGCCATTTGCGGCAACATGGTTGGACACAGAGATAGTCCTTCTGAGTGAAGTAAGCCAGAAGAGAGAAAAATGCCGCATGACACAACTTCCATGTGAAATCTAAGAAAAAAAGACAGAAATGGTCTGAACTGCAAAAGACAAATAGAGCCACAGACATAGAGAAACAAACTTATGGTTACCAGGGAGGGACGGCGGTGGGAAGGGGTAAATATGGGAATCGGAAAATTGCCCGTCTTGGGGAGTGGTGGACATGTTAGCTCTCTTGATTGTGGCGATGGCTTTCTGGGTGTAGACATGTATGAAAATTGATCAAATACTACACGTGAGATGTGTCTAATTGACGGAACAGAAATCGTAGCCCTGTAAAGGTGTTTTAAAACAAAGAGGTGGGCTGCGTTGTGTCCTATGTTTCTATGTGTCTTCAGGGAGGTCTCAGGGGGGCGGTGCTGGCCTTCCTGCCAACACGATGACATGAAGCCCGAACAATCCCCCAATCGATGGGAAGAAGAGACGAGCCATGGTCACATCTGGACCCCAAGCTTACACGTGGTGCATGGGTGCCATTTATCGCCAATCCAGCGAGGTTCCGGCCAGAGCTAGAGGCCGGGGCAGCGAACCGGGAGCGGCACTAAGGAGCATCGTGGCGCAGAGGCTGGGCTCGGGGCCCGCAGGCTCCTCCCAGGAGGAGCCTCAGGGTTTGGGAGGTGGCTAACGTGCCTGCTTCGTGTCACCAGCAAGTGATGCCACCCGTGGACAATCAGCTGGAATCCTGAGCCGGGTCAGCCGTGGGTGATGCGGTAAAGGCTGCTTGCTAGCAGAGGGGACGCCAGACGGACGGTGAAGCAAGCAACAGGCTGCTGAGCTTCCGGCCTGTGTTTACCGTGCTTTCCGTGTCTCCCTGCATCTCAGGGTCACCCGGAGGAATTCGTGTGGAGTTTAGAGGCCGACGGCCTCTCGGTTCCTCATCAGCCTGGCAAGCCCCCCAGCCCTCTGCGGCCAGACCTCTGCGAGCGTCTTCCCTTGTTCTAGCAAAACCCTCCCCACCCTCGCCTGCGGCGGGCTTTTGTTTTTTTAATGGATGGCAGTGAGGATACCTTACAGCCTCCTCCGGCCCTTCCTTAGGGCTTCTGCCCTTAGAGCACGGCAAGGGGCGGCCCCCCAACCCCCACCCCCGACACCCCCGCGCTGTCCTGGGTCCTGAACTTCAGAGGGTCCCTCTGGCCCTGACACTCCCTCTGGCCACGCCCTCTACGGGGTGGAGTCAGCAGGGCCAAGGGGACACGCCCATTGGCTCCACCCCGTGCTCTGGAATCCCAGGACCCCGAATGCCCTGCCCCAGCAGCCCCTGACCCACTTGTAGTTTCTGCACCGGCTCTCCCCGGAGTTCAGCATCCCAGGACTCACAGAGAGGCCAACGGGCAGCTGTTGGCATGGAGGTTACGGACAGAGCCCGGATGTGAGGTCTGAGTGTCCCCCTGTGCACATCCAAGGCCCCCTGGGGCATGGGATGGACCCAGCATTGGGAAGAAAAGGGTCAGGCTGGCGGTCAGAGACTGGGAATCGGCTCTCCCCGCACTGTCGCTTTCTTTGCAGGACTGCCCTGAGTCTGGGAATTCTAAAGTTGAGCCTGGACGTGTGGGGCACGTGACAGTGACTTTGCGTGTGTGTGTGCGCGCGCCTGAGGACCTGTGTGGTTGTGTGTATGTTGTGGGGGTGTGTGTGGTCCATGACTCCGTGTGTGTGCGCGTGGGGATGTAGGCGGAGCAGAGTCAGTGTGTGTGCACGTGTGTTTGTGTGTACGTGCATGCATTAGTTTTAAGAATACTAGAAGCTGTCCTTCAGAAGTCTGCAGTAGTAAAAATTGTATGGTGTCCCTCACTGTATAATTCAAACTGAAAATACTCTTCAATCACCAGAAATGTAGTCCCCCCCAGATTCTGATTTTTTCCCCCCCCATACCGATTATGCCCTCATTGTACTGATGAGGAAACTAGCTTAGAGATGTTAAGTGACTCAGCCCAGGGCATGGAGCTCGCGAGCCCAGGGCCAGGACGCAGTCCAAGCGGCGCGGCTCCAGAGGCCTGGAGCCCTGCTCACGACCGCGCGTGGCCTCTTGGCCGGGGTGGTGGGGGTGGGGTGGGGTGGGGGTGGGGGGAAGAGATTCTGACGGGCCGGGGCCAGCGTGCAGGCTGCCCAAGCCGCGGACTCTGCAAGTCGGGTGGAGAGTACCTGACGGCAGACGAGGGTAAAGGGCTGCTCAGAAATCAGATAGGTTCCTAGATCTTCGATGAGTAAGGAGGCTCAGTGCTCATCCTCGATCCCTTTGCTGGTGGCTAAAAGGGAGCAAGGCCCACGAGCGCGCTTCTGGGAGCGGCCTGCCAAAACCTGGAGCAGGGCTGCTCAGGACTGGCTCTGCAGCAGGAGCAGAGGGGGGCAATGTCGCCACCTGGTGGACATCCTTGGTAGTGGCAGTAGGAGGCCTAGCAGCCTGGGTATGGAGGCGGCAGGACGAGGTCCTAGTGGATGATCGTTTTCACATGGCTTAAAAAGCATTGCTTCATAGATTTTATCCACATTGGGGTCTATCCTACGATGGTAAATACGGTCTCCGTTACTCCATCTTAGCTGCATTGATTAATTTTTGTGAGGTTAGTTTTCTCTTCAATGATTTGGAAGCTATATGGTCTTCCAATTAAAATTCCCTCTAAGTTTTAATAAGTCATCTCTAAGTTCATAACTTTATATGTAATTGGACCAGTATTGCTATAACAGTCTCAAAAACGGGATAATCTATTAGATCTTGTTTCTCAATCATGATACATTTAGCATATTTTACCTCTCTGCCGTTCCCCATTGTGTGCGTGTGTGCGCGTGCGCGGGCTACAGTTACTGCTTTTTAGACAGTTGCTTTCAGTTTGTTGCATTCACAATGAAAATATAGGTATAAACATCTTGGATTTAATTGCTCGCTACCGCTATTTAATCCCATGTCTTTCCCATTTTTGAGTTATTTACTTCTTTCCCAATCAAATGGGCTCATGATTGGCTACTTGTTTTCCAGCGGTAGACTTGGAACCCATACCAGTCTATACGCAGCTTTACGTTCTCCTCAGCAACACCTCTCAGCCTCAACACCCAACAACACTCTCCGTATCTAGGGCCCCAAGGCTTGTTTTAAAATGCGGCATTGTTTCTCATGTCCCCCCGCCCCCACCCCGCCCCAGAAAGGAAGCAAGAGACTTCCTTGATTTAAAGTGCTGCCTTTTTAGGACTGGCTAGTCTTGTCTGGTGAATGGATATTAAGAGAGATTTCCTTAAACTTCCTCCTGCTTCGTGCCATAACTCGACTTCATTGAGAAGCAGGTTTTTCCCGTTTCTAAGACGGGCTTCCGCTTTGAACTGCTAAACCATCACGGCACACTTTTTCTCCATACTTATTCCTGGAAAACTGAGCTCTCTGCCGGAGTAAAGACGGTTCCCGTCAGAGAAGTGTGGCTCCCTGTCCCAAGGTCAAAGTGTAGAAGAAAGGGAAGATTCCTGTTTCCGAGGGTTCCATTTTGTCAGGTTAGAGATCTAGTCATCCGTGTGGCTGCGGTGGAATCTGCAGTATCTTGCCTCACAGTTTCCTTTTTCTGGCTTAGCAGGGGAGCCGCATTAGCTGAGGTCGCGGCGCTATGGCCCTTGTCAGGATCCCGGTGCTGAGGCAGCCCCTTCCCCCCACCCCCTCTCCTTGTCATTTTGATCGTGCAAACTGGGTGCCAGCTGTGTGAACCCTGCTCCTGGCCGCCACGATTGCCCCCCCCATCCCCACGCGACGTGTCCCCAGTTCCTCGGCGTCCCTCACTGCAACCAGCTAGCTCCAGGAAGGGTGCGAGCTGGCTTCCGCTGTCGTCCTTCCTCCTTCCTGTCCAGGCGGGCCCTCCTTTTGCGCTAGTCGGCCCGAAACCTTCTCTCCCGCGCTGCATAGGCTGAAGGAATGCCTCAGCGTTTGCAGCCGCTAGAGGGCGCTCTTCTCCTCTCTTTGGGCCCCTTCAGCGCTTCCAGTGGAAATGTCCGAGGTGGGAAGGGCTTGGGGGTTCTCTGTATCTAGGGGCTCCCGATCCAGCCGATTCAACTAACTGTGGGTTGAAAATATTCGGGAAAAAACGGAAAGTTTCGAAAAGCGACAATTGAACTTGCCACACACTGGCAACCGCTTACATAGCATTCACGTTGCCTTGCATGCCGCGCGTCACCTAGAGATGATTTAAAGTACACAGGAGGACACAGCGAAAGAGAATGTGACAATGACTGTATGGGTATGTTTATGCATAAGTGGAAAATTGTGCTCTAGACTGGAATTCGACACAACATTGTAAAAACGACAACAACGTGGAAGAAAAATACGTTTGTATGTAAAAAATAAAGTCCTATGTCATTTTGTATAAGAGGCATCAGCATCCATGGATGTTGGCATCTGTGGGGAGTCCTGGAACCAGTGCCCCATGCTTACCAAGGCATGACTGGAGGCCCAGGCTCCTTATCCCAGCCTGTCATGTCCCCACGTGGTGTGAATCCTGCCTGTCCCACACTCCCCTGGTCACTCTCCTCCAGCCCTGCCAGACTGCCCTCTTCTTCTGGAACAGGCCAAGCTGAATGCACGTCATGTCTGACCTCTAGGAATAGCCGTTACTTTGTGAGCATGGCTCTGCTTCAGTAAGACGGGCTGCATTGTCACTAGAGAAGACGGGATGGAGGTTCCTTAAAAACCTACAAATGGACTTACCTGATGATCCAGCCTGCCCACGCCTGGGGATATGTCAAGAGAAGACTCTAACTCAAAAAGTCCCATGCACCTCAATGCTCACAGCAGCCCTATTTGTATTAGCCAGGACGTGGAACTAACCCCAACATCTAACGACTGGTGACTGGATAAAGAAGTAGTTGTCTTTTTATGCCGCGGAATACTACACAGCCGTGAAAAGGGATGGAACCATGCCATTTGCGGCAACATGGTTGGACACAGAGATAGTCCTTCTGAGTGAAGTAAGCCAGAAGAGAGAAAAATGCCGCATGACACAACTTCCATGTGAAATCTAAGAAAAAAAGACAGAAATGGTCTGAACTGCAAAAGACAAATAGAGCCACAGACATAGAGAAACAAACTTATGGTTACCAGGGAGGGACGGCGGTGGGAAGGGGTAAATATGGGAATCGGAAAATTGCCCGTCTTGGGGAGTGGTGGACATGTTAGCTCTCTTGATTGTGGCGATGGCTTTCTGGGTGTAGACATGTATGAAAATTGATCAAATACTACACGTGAGATGTGTCTAATTGACGGAACTGAAATCGTAGCCCTGTAAAGGTGTTTTAAAACAAAGAGATGGGCTGCGTTGTGTCCTATGTTTCTATGTGTCTTCAGGGAGGTCTCAGGGGGGCGGTGCTGGCCTTCCTGCCAACACGATGACATGAAGCCCGAACAATCCCCCAATCGATGGGAAGAAGAGACGAGCCATGGTCACATCTGGACCCCAAGCTTACACGTGGTGCATGGGTGCCATTTATCGCCAATCCAGCGAGGTTCCGGCCAGAGCTAGAGGCCGGGGCAGCGAACCGGGAGCGGCACTAAGGAGCATCGTGGCGCAGAGGCTGGGCTCGGGGCCCGCAGGCTCCTCCCAGGAGGAGCCTCAGGGTTTGGGAGGTGGCTAACGTGCCTGCTTCGTGTCACCAGCAAGTGATGCCACCCGTGGACAATCAGCTGGAATCCTGAGCCGGGTCAGCCGTGGGTGATGCGGTAAAGGCTGCTTGCTAGCAGAGGGGACGCCAGACGGACGGTGAAGCAAGCAACAGGCTGCTGAGCTTCCGGCCTGTGTTTACCGTGCTTTCCGTGTCTCCCTGCATCTCAGGGTCACCCGGAGGAATTCGTGTGGAGTTTAGAGGCCGACGGCCTCTCGGTTCCTCATCAGCCTGGCAAGCCCCCCAGCCCTCTGCGGCCAGACCTCTGCGAGCGTCTTCCCTTGTTCTAGCAAAACCCTCCCCACCCTCGCCTGCGGCGGGCTTTTGTTTTTTTAATGGATGGCAGTGAGGATACCTTACAGCCTCCTCCGGCCCTTCCTTAGGGCTTCTGCCCTTAGAGCACGGCAAGGGGCGGCCCCCCAACCCCCACCCCCGACACCCCCGCGCTGTCCTGGGTCCTGAACTTCAGAGGGTCCCTCTGGCCCTGACACTCCCTCTGGCCACGCCCTCTACGGGGTGGAGTCAGCAGGGCCAAGGGGACACGCCCATTGGCTCCACCCCGTGCTCTGGAATCCCAGGACCCCGAATGCCCTGCCCCAGCAGCCCCTGACCCACTTGTAGTTTCTGCACCGGCTCTCCCCGGAGTTCAGCATCCCAGGACTCACAGAGAGGCCAACGGGCAGCTGTTGGCATGGAGGTTACGGACAGAGCCCGGATGTGAGGTCTGAGTGTCCCCCTGTGCACATCCAAGGCCCCCTGGGGCATGGGATGGACCCAGCATTGGGAAGAAAAGGGTCAGGCTGGCGGTCAGAGACTGGGAATCGGCTCTCCCCGCACTGTCGCTTTCTTTGCAGGACTCCCCTGAGTCTGGGAATTCTAAAGTTGAGCCTGGACGTGTGGGGCACGTGACAGTGACTTTGCGTGTGTGTGTGTGCGCGCGCCTGAGGACCTGTGTGGTTGTGTGTATGTTGTGGGGGTGTGTGTGGTCCATGACTCCGTGTGTGTGCGCGTGGGGATGTAGGCGGAGCAGAGTCAGTGTGTGTGCACGTGTGTTTGTGTGTACGTGCATGCATTAGTTTTAAGAATACTAGAAGCTGTCCTTCAGAAGTCTGCAGTAGTAAAAATTGTATGGTGTCCCTCACTGTATAATTCAAACTGAAAATACTCTTCAATCACCAGAAATGTAGTCCCCCCCAGATTCTGATTTATTCCCCCCCCCATAAAGATTATGCCCTCATTGTACTGATGAGGAAACTAGCTTAGTGATGTTAAGTGACTCAGCCCAGGGCATGGAGCTCGCGAGCCCAGGGCCAGGACGCAGTCCAAGCGGCGCGGCTCCAGAGGCCTGGAGCCCTGCTCACGACCGCACGTGGCCTCTTGGCCGGGGTGGTGGGGGTGGGGTGGGGTGGGGGTGGGGGGAAGAGATTCTGACGGGCCGGGGCCAGCGTGCAGGCTGCCCAAGCCGCGGACTCTGCAAGTCGGGTGGAGAGTACCTGACGGCAGACGAGGTTAAAGGGCTGCTCAGAAATCAGATAGGTTCCTAGATCTTCGATGAGTAAGGAGGCTCAGTGCTCATCCTCGATCCCTTTGCTGGTGGCTAAAAGGGAGCAAGGCCCACGAGCGCGCTTCTGGGAGCGGCCTGCCAAAACCTGGAGCAGGGCTGCTCAGGACTGGCTCTGCAGCAGGAGCAGAGGGGGGCAATGTCGCCACCTGGTGGACATCCTTGGTAGTGGCAGTAGGAGGCCTAGCAGCCTGGGTATGGAGGCGGCAGGACGAGGTCCTAGTGGATGATCGTTTTCACATGGCTTAAAAAGCATTGCTTCATAGATTTTATCCACATTGGGGTCTATCCTACGATGGTAAATACGGTCTCCGTTACTCCATCTTAGCTGCATTGATTAATTTTTGTGAGGTTAGTTTTCTCTTCAATGATTTGGAAGCTATATGGTCTTCCAATTAAAATTCCCTCTAAGTTTTAATAAGTCATCTCTAAATTCATAACTTTATATGTAATTGGACCAGTATTGCTATAACAGTCTCAAAAACGGGATAATCTATTAGATCTTGTTTCTCAATCATGATACATTTAGCATATTTTACCTCTCTGCCGTTCCCCATTGTGTGCGTGTGTGCGCGTGCGCGGGCTACAGTTACTGCTTTTTAGACAGTTGCTTTCAGTTTGTTGCATTCACAATGAAAATATAGGTATAAACATCTTGGATTTAATTGCTCGCTACCGCTATTTAATCCCATGTCTTTCCCATTTTTGAGTTATTTACTTCTTTCCCAATCAAATGGGCTCATGATTGGCTACTTGTTTTCCAGCGGTAGACTTGGAACCCATACCAGTCTATACGCAGCTTTACGTTGTCCTCAGCAACACCTCTCAGCCTCAACACCCAACAACACTCTCCGTATCTAGGACCCCAAGGCTTGTTTTAAAATGCGGCATTGTTTCTCATGTCCCCCCGCCCCCACCCCGCCCCAGAAAGGAAGCAAGAGACTTCCTTGATTTAAAGTGCTGCCTTTTTAGGACTGGCTAGTCTTGTCTGGTGAATGGATATTAAGAGAGATTTCCTTAAACTTCCTCCTGCTTCGTGCCATAACTCGACTTCATTGAGAAGCATGTTTTTCCCGTTTCTAAGACGGGCTTCCGCTTTGAACTGCTAAACCATCACGGCACACTTTTTCTCCATACTTATTCCTGGAAAACTGAGCTCTCTGCCGGAGTAAAGACGGTTCCCGTCAGAGAAGTGTGGCTCCCTGTCCCAAGGTCAAAATGTAGAAGAAAGGGAAGATTCCTGTTTCCGAGGGTTCCATTTTGTCAGGTTAGAGATCTAGTCATCCGTGTGGCTGCGGTGGAATCTGCAGTATCTTGCCTCACAGTTTCCTTTTTCTGGCTTAGCAGGGGAGCCGCATTAGCTGAGGTCGCGGCGCTATGGCCCTTGTCAGGATCCCGGTGCTGAGGCAGCCCCTTCCCCCCACCCCCTCTCCTTGTCATTTTGATCGTGCAAACTGGGTGCCAGCTGTGTGAACCCTGCTCCTGGCCGCCACGATTGCCCCCCCCCATCCCCACGCGACGTGTCCCCAGTTCCTCGGCGTCCCTCACTGCAACCAGCTAGCTCCAGGAAGGGTGCGAGCTGGCTTCCGCTGTCGTCCTTCCTCCTTCCTGTCCAGGCGGGCCCTCCTTTTGCGCTAGTCGGCCCGAAACCTTCTCTCCCGCGCTGCATAGGCTGAAGGAATGCCTCAGCGTTTGCAGCCGCTAGAGGGCGCTCTTCTCCTCTCTTTGGGCCCCTTCAGCGCTTCCAGTGGAAATGTCCGAGGTGGGAAGGGCTTGGGGGTTCTCTGTATCTAGGGGCTCCCGATCCAGCCGATTCAACTAACTGTGGGTTGAAAATATTCGGGAAAAAACGGAAAGTTTCGAAAAGCGACAATTGAACTTGCCACACACCGGCAACCGCTTACATAGCATTCACGTTGCCTTGCATGCCGCGCGTCACCTAGAGATGATTTAAAGTACACAGGAGGACACAGCGAAAGAGAATGTGACAATGACTGTATGGGTATGTTTATGCATAAGTGGAAAATTGTGCTCTAGACTGGAATTCGACACAACATTGTAAAAACGACAGCAACGTGGAAGAAAAGTACGTTTGTATGTAAAAAATAAAGTCCTATGTCATTTTGTATAAGAGGCATCAGCATCCATGGATGTTGGCATCTGTGGGGAGTCCTGGAACCAGTGCCCCATGCTTACCAAGGCATGACTGGAGGCCCAGGCTCCTTATCCCAGCCTGTCATGTCCCCACGTGGTGTGAATCCTGCCTGTCCCACACTCCCCTGGTCACTCTCCTCCAGCCCTGCCAGACTGCCCTCTTCTTCTGGAACAGGCCAAGCTGAATGCACGTCATGTCTGACCTCTAGGAATAGCCGTTACTTTGTGAGCATGGCTCTGCTTCAGTAAGACGGGCTGCATTGTCACTAGAGAAGACGGGATGGAGGTTCCTTAAAAACCTACAAATGGACTTACCTGATGATCCAGCCTGCCCACGCCTGGGGATATGTCAAGAGAAGACTCTAACTCAAAAAGTCCCATGCACCTCAATGCTCACAGCAGCCCTATTTGTATTAGCCAGGACGTGGAACTAACCCCAACATCTAACGACTGGTGACTGGATAAAGAAGTAGTTGTCTTTTTATGCCGCGGAATACTACACAGCCGTGAAAAGGGATGGAACCATGCCATTTGCGGCAACATGGTTGGACACAGAGATAGTCCTTCTGAGTGAAGTAAGCCAGAAGAGAGAAAAATGCCGCATGACACAACTTCCATGTGAAATCTAAGAAAAAAAGACAGAAATGGTCTGAACTGCAAAAGACAAATAGAGCCACAGACATAGAGAAACAAACTTATGGTTACCAGGGAGGGACGGCGGTGGGAAGGGGTAAATATGGGAATCGGAAAATTGCCCGTCTTGGGGAGTGGTGGACATGTTAGCTCTCTTGATTGTGGCGATGGCTTTCTGGGTGTAGACATGTATGAAAATTGATCAAATACTACACGTGAGATGTGTCTAATTGACGGAACTGAAATCGTAGCCCTGTAAAGGTGTTTTAAAACAAAGAGATGGGCTGCGTTGTGTCCTATGTTTCTATGTGTCTTCAGGGAGGTCTCAGGGGGGCGGTGCTGGCCTTCCTGCCAACACGATGACATGAAGCCCGAACAATCCCCCAATCGATGGGAAGAAGAGACGAGCCATGGTCACATCTGGACCCCAAGCTTACACGTGGTGCATGGGTGCCATTTATCGCCAATCCAGCGAGGTTCCGGCCAGAGCTAGAGGCCGGGGCAGCGAACCGGGAGCGGCACTAAGGAGCATCGTGGCGCAGAGGCTGGGCTCGGGGCCCGCAGGCTCCTCCCAGGAGGAGCCTCAGGGTTTGGGAGGTGGCTAACGTGCCTGCTTCGTGTCACCAGCAAGTGATGCCACCCGTGGACAATCAGCTGGAATCCTGAGCCGGGTCAGCCGTGGGTGATGCGGTAAAGGCTGCTTGCTAGCAGAGGGGACGCCAGACGGACGGTGAAGCAAGCAACAGGCTGCTGAGCTTCCGGCCTGTGTTTACCGTGCTTTCCGTGTCTCCCTGCATCTCAGGGTCACCCGGAGGAATTCGTGTGGAGTTTAGAGGCCGACGGCCTCTCGGTTCCTCATCAGCCTGGCAAGCCCCCCAGCCCTCTGCGGCCAGACCTCTGCGAGCGTCTTCCCTTGTTCTAGCAAAACCCTCCCCACCCTCGCCTGCGGCGGGCTTTTGTTTTTTTAATGGATGGCAGTGAGGATACCTTACAGCCTCCTCCGGCCCTTCCTTAGGGCTTCTGCCCTTAGAGCACGGCAAGGGGCGGCCCCCCAACCCCCACCCCCGACACCCCCGCGCTGTCCTGGGTCCTGAACTTCAGAGGGTCCCTCTGGCCCTGACACTCCCTCTGGCCACGCCCTCTACGGGGTGGAGTCAGCAGGGCCAAGGGGACACGCCCATTGGCTCCACCCCGTGCTCTGGAATCCCAGGACCCCGAATGCCCTGCCCCAGCAGCCCCTGACCCACTTGTAGTTTCTGCACCGGCTCTCCCCGGAGTTCAGCATCCCAGGACTCACAGAGAGGCCAACGGGCAGCTGTTGGCATGGAGGTTACGGACAGAGCCCGGATGTGAGGTCTGAGTGTCCCCCTGTGCACATCCAAGGCCCCCTGGGGCATGGGATGGACCCAGCATTGGGAAGAAAAGGGTCAGGCTGGCGGTCAGAGACTGGGAATCGGCTCTCCCCGCACTGTCGCTTTCTTTGCAGGACTCCCCTGAGTCTGGGAATTCTAAAGTTGAGCCTGGACGTGTGGGGCACGTGACAGTGACTTTGCGTGTGTGTGTGTGCGCGCGCCTGAGGACCTGTGTGGTTGTGTGTATGTTGTGGGGGTGTGTGTGGTCCATGACTCCGTGTGTGTGCGCGTGGGGATGTAGGCGGAGCAGAGTCAGTGTGTGTGCACGTGTGTTTGTGTGTACGTGCATGCATTAGTTTTAAGAATACTAGAAGCTGTCCTTCAGAAGTCTGCAGTAGTAAAAATTGTATGGTGTCCCTCACTGTATAATTCAAACTGAAAATACTCTTCAATCACCAGAAATGTAGTCCCCCCCAGATTCTGATTTATTCCCCCCCCCATAAAGATTATGCCCTCATTGTACTGATGAGGAAACTAGCTTAGTGATGTTAAGTGACTCAGCCCAGGGCATGGAGCTCGCGAGCCCAGGGCCAGGACGCAGTCCAAGCGGCGCGGCTCCAGAGGCCTGGAGCCCTGCTCACGACCGCACGTGGCCTCTTGGCCGGGGTGGTGGGGGTGGGGTGGGGTGGGGGTGGGGGGAAGAGATTCTGACGGGCCGGGGCCAGCGTGCAGGCTGCCCAAGCCGCGGACTCTGCAAGTCGGGTGGAGAGTACCTGACGGCAGACGAGGTTAAAGGGCTGCTCAGAAATCAGATAGGTTCCTAGATCTTCGATGAGTAAGGAGGCTCAGTGCTCATCCTCGATCCCTTTGCTGGTGGCTAAAAGGGAGCAAGGCCCACGAGCGCGCTTCTGGGAGCGGCCTGCCAAAACCTGGAGCAGGGCTGCTCAGGACTGGCTCTGCAGCAGGAGCAGAGGGGGGCAATGTCGCCACCTGGTGGACATCCTTGGTAGTGGCAGTAGGAGGCCTAGCAGCCTGGGTATGGAGGCGGCAGGACGAGGTCCTAGTGGATGATCGTTTTCACATGGCTTAAAAAGCATTGCTTCATAGATTTTATCCACATTGGGGTCTATCCTACGATGGTAAATACGGTCTCCGTTACTCCATCTTAGCTGCATTGATTAATTTTTGTGAGGTTAGTTTTCTCTTCAATGATTTGGAAGCTATATGGTCTTCCAATTAAAATTCCCTCTAAGTTTTAATAAGTCATCTCTAAATTCATAACTTTATATGTAATTGGACCAGTATTGCTATAACAGTCTCAAAAACGGGATAATCTATTAGATCTTGTTTCTCAATCATGATACATTTAGCATATTTTACCTCTCTGCCGTTCCCCATTGTGTGCGTGTGTGCGCGTGCGCGGGCTACAGTTACTGCTTTTTAGACAGTTGCTTTCAGTTTGTTGCATTCACAATGAAAATATAGGTATAAACATCTTGGATTTAATTGCTCGCTACCGCTATTTAATCCCATGTCTTTCCCATTTTTGAGTTATTTACTTCTTTCCCAATCAAATGGGCTCATGATTGGCTACTTGTTTTCCAGCGGTAGACTTGGAACCCATACCAGTCTATACGCAGCTTTACGTTGTCCTCAGCAACACCTCTCAGCCTCAACACCCAACAACACTCTCCGTATCTAGGACCCCAAGGCTTGTTTTAAAATGCGGCATTGTTTCTCATGTCCCCCCGCCCCCACCCCGCCCCAGAAAGGAAGCAAGAGACTTCCTTGATTTAAAGTGCTGCCTTTTTAGGACTGGCTAGTCTTGTCTGGTGAATGGATATTAAGAGAGATTTCCTTAAACTTCCTCCTGCTTCGTGCCATAACTCGACTTCATTGAGAAGCATGTTTTTCCCGTTTCTAAGACGGGCTTCCGCTTTGAACTGCTAAACCATCACGGCACACTTTTTCTCCATACTTATTCCTGGAAAACTGAGCTCTCTGCCGGAGTAAAGACGGTTCCCGTCAGAGAAGTGTGGCTCCCTGTCCCAAGGTCAAAATGTAGAAGAAAGGGAAGATTCCTGTTTCCGAGGGTTCCATTTTGTCAGGTTAGAGATCTAGTCATCCGTGTGGCTGCGGTGGAATCTGCAGTATCTTGCCTCACAGTTTCCTTTTTCTGGCTTAGCAGGGGAGCCGCATTAGCTGAGGTCGCGGCGCTATGGCCCTTGTCAGGATCCCGGTGCTGAGGCAGCCCCTTCCCCCCACCCCCTCTCCTTGTCATTTTGATCGTGCAAACTGGGTGCCAGCTGTGTGAACCCTGCTCCTGGCCGCCACGATTGCCCCCCCCCATCCCCACGCGACGTGTCCCCAGTTCCTCGGCGTCCCTCACTGCAACCAGCTAGCTCCAGGAAGGGTGCGAGCTGGCTTCCGCTGTCGTCCTTCCTCCTTCCTGTCCAGGCGGGCCCTCCTTTTGCGCTAGTCGGCCCGAAACCTTCTCTCCCGCGCTGCATAGGCTGAAGGAATGCCTCAGCGTTTGCAGCCGCTAGAGGGCGCTCTTCTCCTCTCTTTGGGCCCCTTCAGCGCTTCCAGTGGAAATGTCCGAGGTGGGAAGGGCTTGGGGGTTCTCTGTATCTAGGGGCTCCCGATCCAGCCGATTCAACTAACTGTGGGTTGAAAATATTCGGGAAAAAACGGAAAGTTTCGAAAAGCGACAATTGAACTTGCCACACACCGGCAACCGCTTACATAGCATTCACGTTGCCTTGCATGCCGCGCGTCACCTAGAGATGATTTAAAGTACACAGGAGGACACAGCGAAAGAGAATGTGACAATGACTGTATGGGTATGTTTATGCATAAGTGGAAAATTGTGCTCTAGACTGGAATTCGACACAACATTGTAAAAACGACAACAACGTGGAAGAAAAATACGTTTGTATGTAAAAAATAAAGTCCTATGTCATTTTGTATAAGAGGCATCAGCATCCATGGATGTTGGCATCTGTGGGGAGTCCTGGAACCAGTGCCCCATGCTTACCAAGGCATGACTGGAGGCCCAGGCTCCTTATCCCAGCCTGTCATGTCCCCACGTGGTGTGAATCCTGCCTGTCCCACACTCCCCTGGTCACTCTCCTCCAGCCCTGCCAGACTGCCCTCTTCTTCTGGAACAGGCCAAGCTGAATGCACGTCATGTCTGACCTCTAGGAATAGCCGTTACTTTGTGAGCATGGCTCTGCTTCAGTAAGACGGGCTGCATTGTCACTAGAGAAGACGGGATGGAGGTTCCTTAAAAACCTACAAATGGACTTACCTGATGATCCAGCCTGCCCACGCCTGGGGATATGTCAAGAGAAGACTCTAACTCAAAAAGTCCCATGCACCTCAATGCTCACAGCAGCCCTATTTGTATTAGCCAGGACGTGGAACTAACCCCAACATCTAACGACTGGTGACTGGATAAAGAAGTAGTTGTCTTTTTATGCCGCGGAATACTACACAGCCGTGAAAAGGGATGGAACCATGCCATTTGCGGCAACATGGTTGGACACAGAGATAGTCCTTCTGAGTGAAGTAAGCCAGAAGAGAGAAAAATGCCGCATGACACAACTTCCATGTGAAATCTAAGAAAAAAAGACAGAAATGGTCTGAACTGCAAAAGACAAATAGAGCCACAGACATAGAGAAACAAACTTATGGTTACCAGGGAGGGACGGCGGTGGGAAGGGGTAAATATGGGAATCGGAAAATTGCCCGTCTTGGGGAGTGGTGGACATGTTAGCTCTCTTGATTGTGGCGATGGCTTTCTGGGTGTAGACATGTATGAAAATTGATCAAATACTACACGTGAGATGTGTCTAATTGACGGAACAGAAATCGTAGCCCTGTAAAGGTGTTTTAAAACAAAGAGATGGGCTGCGTTGTGTCCTATGTTTCTATGTGTCTTCAGGGAGGTCTCAGGGGGGCGGTGCTGGCCTTCCTGCCAACACGATGACATGAAGCCCGAACAATCCCCCAATCGATGGGAAGAAGAGACGAGCCATGGTCACATCTGGACCCCAAGCTTACACGTGGTGCATGGGTGCCATTTATCGCCAATCCAGCGAGGTTCCGGCCAGAGCTAGAGGCCGGGGCAGCGAACCGGGAGCGGCACTAAGGAGCATCGTGGCGCAGAGGCTGGGCTCGGGGCCCGCAGGCTCCTCCCAGGAGGAGCCTCAGGGTTTGGGAGGTGGCTAACGTGCCTGCTTCGTGTCACCAGCAAGTGATGCCACCCGTGGACAATCAGCTGGAATCCTGAGCCGGGTCAGCCGTGGGTGATGCGGTAAAGGCTGCTTGCTAGCAGAGGGGACGCCAGACGGACGGTGAAGCAAGCAACAGGCTGCTGAGCTTCCGGCCTGTGTTTACCGTGCTTTCCGTGTCTCCCTGCATCTCAGGGTCACCCGGAGGAATTCGTGTGGAGTTTAGAGGCCGACGGCCTCTCGGTTCCTCATCAGCCTGGCAAGCCCCCCAGCCCTCTGCGGCCAGACCTCTGCGAGCGTCTTCCCTTGTTCTAGCAAAACCCTCCCCACCCTCGCCTGCGGCGGGCTTTTGTTTTTTTAATGGATGGCAGTGAGGATACCTTACAGCCTCCTCCGGCCCTTCCTTAGGGCTTCTGCCCTTAGAGCACGGCAAGGGGCGGCCCCCCAACCCCCACCCCCGACACCCCCGCGCTGTCCTGGGTCCTGAACTTCAGAGGGTCCCTCTGGCCCTGACACTCCCTCTGGCCACGCCCTCTACGGGGTGGAGTCAGCAGGGCCAAGGGGACACGCCCATTGGCTCCACCCCGTGCTCTGGAATCCCAGGACCCCGAATGCCCTGCCCCAGCAGCCCCTGACCCACTTGTAGTTTCTGCACCGGCTCTCCCCGGAGTTCAGCATCCCAGGACTCACAGAGAGGCCAACGGGCAGCTGTTGGCATGGAGGTTACGGACAGAGCCCGGATGTGAGGTCTGAGTGTCCCCCTGTGCACATCCAAGGCCCCCTGGGGCATGGGATGGACCCAGCATTGGGAAGAAAAGGGTCAGGCTGGCGGTCAGAGACTGGGAATCGGCTCTCCCCGCACTGTCGCTTTCTTTGCAGGACTCCCCTGAGTCTGGGAATTCTAAAGTTGAGCCTGGACGTGTGGGGCACGTGACAGTGACTTTGCGTGTGTGTGTGTGCGCGCGCCTGAGGACCTGTGTGGTTGTGTGTATGTTGTGGGGGTGTGTGTGGTCCATGACTCCGTGTGTGTGCGCGTGGGGATGTAGGCGGAGCAGAGTCAGTGTGTGTGCACGTGTGTTTGTGTGTACGTGCATGCATTAGTTTTAAGAATACTAGAAGCTGTCCTTCAGAAGTCTGCAGTAGTAAAAATTGTATGGTGTCCCTCACTGTATAATTCAAACTGAAAATACTCTTCAATCACCAGAAATGTAGTCCCCCCCAGATTCTGATTTATTCCCCCCCCCATACCGATTATGCCCTCATTGTACTGATGAGGAAACTAGCTTAGAGATGTTAAGTGACTCAGCCCAGGGCATGGAGCTCGCGAGCCCAGGGCCAGGACGCAGTCCAAGCGGCGCGGCTCCAGAGGCCTGGAGCCCTGCTCACGACCGCGCGTGGCCTCTTGGCCGGGGTGGTGGGGGTGGGGTGGGGTGGGGGTGGGGGGAAGAGATTCTGACGGGCCGGGGCCAGCGTGCAGGCTGCCCAAGCCGCGGACTCTGCAAGTCGGGTGGAGAGTACCTGACGGCAGACGAGGGTAAAGGGCTGCTCAGAAATCAGATAGCTTCCTAGATCTTCGATGAGTAAGGAGGCTCAGTGCTCATCCTCTATCCCTTTGCTGGTGGCTAAAAGGGAGCAAGGCCCACGAGCGCGCTTCTGGGAGCGGCCTGCCAAAACCTGGAGCAGGGCTGCTCAGGACTGGCTCTGCAGCAGGAGCAGAGGGGGGCAATGTCGCCACCTGGTGGACATCCTTGGTAGTGGCAGTAGGAGGCCTAGCAGCCTGGGTATGGAGGCGGCAGGACGAGGTCCTAGTGGATGATCGTTTTCACATGGCTTAAAAAGCATTGCTTCATAGATTTTATCCACATTGGGGTCTATCCTACGATGGTAAATACGGTCTCCGTTACTCCATCTTAGCTGCATTGATTAATTTTTGTGAGGTTAGTTTTCTCTTCAATGATTTGGAAGCTATATGGTCTTCCAATTAAAATTCCCTCTAAGTTTTAATAAGTCATCTCTAAGTTCATAACTTTATATGTAATTGGACCAGTATTGCTATAACAGTCTCAAAAACGGGATAATCTATTAGATCTTGTTTCTCAATCATGATACATTTAGCATATTTTACCTCTCTGCCGTTCCCCATTGTGTGCGTGTGTGCGCGTGCGCGGGCTACAGTTACTGCTTTTTAGACAGTTGCTTTCAGTTTGTTGCATTCACAATGAAAATATAGGTATAAACATCTTGGATTTAATTGCTCGCTACCGCTATTTAATCCCATGTCTTTCCCATTTTTGAGTTATTTACTTCTTTCCCAATCAAATGGACTCATGATTGGCTACTTGTTTTCCAGCGGTAGACTTGGAACCCATACCAGTCTATACGCAGCTTTACGTTCTCCTCAGCAACACCTCTCAGCCTCAACACCCAACAACACTCTCCGTATCTAGGGCCCCAAGGCTTGTTTTAAAATGCGGCATTGTTTCTCATGTCCCCCCGCCCCCACCCCGCCCCAGAAAGGAAGCAAGAGACTTCCTTGATTTAAAGTGCTGCCTTTTTAGGACTGGCTAGTCTTGTCTGGTGAATGGATATTAAGAGAGATTTCCTTAAACTTCCTCCTGCTTCGTGCCATAACTCGACTTCATTGAGAAGCAGGTTTTTCCCGTTTCTAAGACGGGCTTCCGCTTTGAACTGCTAAACCATCACGGCACACTTTTTCTCCATACTTATTCCTGGAAAACTGAGCTCTCTGCCGGAGTAAAGACGGTTCCCGTCAGAGAAGTGTGGCTCCCTGTCCCAAGGTCAAAATGTAGAAGAAAGGGAAGATTCCTGTTTCCGAGGGTTCCATTTTGTCAGGTTAGAGATCTAGTCATCCGTGTGGCTGCGGTGGAATCTGCAGTATCTTGCCTCACAGTTTCCTTTTTCTGGCTTAGCAGGGGAGCCGCATTAGCTGAGGTCGCGGCGCTATGGCCCTTGTCAGGATCCCGGTGCTGAGGCAGCCCCTTCCCCCCACCCCCTCTCCTTGTCATTTTGATCGTGCAAACTGGGTGCCAGCTGTGTGAACCCTGCTCCTGGCCGCCACGATTGCCCCCCCCCATCCCCACGCGACGTGTCCCCAGTTCCTCGGCGTCCCTCACTGCAACCAGCTAGCTCCAGGAAGGGTGCGAGCTGGCTTCCGCTGTCGTCCTTCCTCCTTCCTGTCCAGGCGGGCCCTCCTTTTGCGCTAGTCGGCCCGAAACCTTCTCTCCCGCGCTGCATAGGCTGAAGGAATGCCTCAGCGTTTGCAGCCGCTAGAGGGCGCTCTTCTCCTCTCTTTGGGCCCCTGCAGCGCTTCCAGTGGAAATTTCCGAGGTGGGAAGGGCTTGGGGGTTCTCTGTATCTAGGGGCTCCCGATCCAGCCGATTCAACTAACTGTGGGTTGAAAATATTCGGGAAAAAACGGAAAGTTTCGAAAAGCGACAATTGAACTTGCCACACACCGGCAACCGCTTACATAGCATTCACGTTGCCTTGCATGCCGCGCGTCACCTAGAGATGATTTAAAGTACACAGGAGGACACAGCGAAAGAGAATGTGACAATGACTGTATGGGTATGTTTATGCATAAGTGGAAAATTGTGCTCTAGACTGGAATTCGACACAACATTGTAAAAACGACAACAACGTGGAAGAAAAATACGTTTGTATGTAAAAAATAAAGTCCTATGTCATTTTGTATAAGAGGCATCAGCATCCATGGATGTTGGCATCTGTGGGGAGTCCTGGAACCAGTGCCCCATGCTTACCAAGGCATGACTGGAGGCCCAGGCTCCTTATCCCAGCCTGTCATGTCCCCACGTGGTGTGAATCCTGCCTGTCCCACACTCCCCTGGTCACTCTCCTCCAGCCCTGCCAGACTGCCCTCTTCTTCTGGAACAGGCCAAGCTGAATGCACGTCATGTCTGACCTCTAGGAATAGCCGTTACTTTGTGAGCATGGCTCTGCTTCAGTAAGACGGGCTGCATTGTCACTAGAGAAGACGGGATGGAGGTTCCTTAAAAACCTACAAATGGACTTACCTGATGATCCAGCCTGCCCACGCCTGGGGATATGTCAAGAGAAGACTCTAACTCAAAAAGTCCCATGCACCTCAATGCTCACAGCAGCCCTATTTGTATTAGCCAGGACGTGGAACTAACCCCAACATCTAACGACTGGTGACTGGATAAAGAAGTCGTTGTCTTTTTATGCCGCGGAATACTACACAGCCGCGAAAAAGGATGGAACCATGCCATTTGCGGCAACATGGTTGGACACAGAGATAGTCATTCTGAGTGAAGTAAGCCAGAAGAGAGAAAAATGCCGCATGACACAACTTCCATGTGAAATCTAAGAAAAAAAGACAGAAATGATCTTAACTGCAAAAGACAAATAGAGCCACAGACATAGAGAAACAAACTTATGGTTACCAGGGAGGGACGGCGGTGGGAAGGGGTAAATATGGGAATCGGAAAATTGCCCGTCTTGGGGAGTGGTGGACATGTTAGCTCTCTTGATTGTGGCGATGGCTTTCTGGGTGTAGACATGTATGAAAATTGATCAAATACTACACGTGAGATGTGTCTAATTGACGGAACAGAACTCGTAGCCCTGTAAAGGTGTTTTAAAACAAAGAGATGGGCTGCATTGTGTCCTATGTTTCTATGTGTCTTCAGGGAGGTCTCAGGGGGGCGGTGCTGGCCTTCCTGCCAACACGATGACATGAAGCCCGAACAATCCCCCAATCGATGGGAAGAAGAGACGAGCCATGGTCACATCTGGACCCCAAGCTTACACGTGGTGCATGGGTGCCATTTATCGCCAATCCAGCGAGGTTCCGGCCAGAGCTAGAGGCCGGGGCAGCGAACCGGGAGCGGCACTAAGGAGCATCGTGGCGCAGAGGCTGGACTGGGGGCCCGCAGGCTCCTCCCAGGAGGAGCCTCAGGGTTTGGGAGGTGGCTAACGTGCCTGCTTCGTGTCACCAGCAAGTGATGCCACCCGTGGAAAATCAGCTGGAATCCTGAGCCGGGTCAGCCGTGGGTGATGCGGTAAAGGCTGCTTGCTAGCAGAGGGGACGCCAGACGGACGGTGAAGCAAGCAACAGGCTGCTGAGCTTCCGGCCTGTGTTTACCGTGCTTTCCGTGTCTCCCTGCATCTCAGGGTCACCCGGAGGAATTCGTGTGGAGTTTAGAGGCCGACGGCCTCTCGGTTCCTCATCAGCCTGGCAAGCCCCCCAGCCCTCTGCGGCCAGACCTCTGCGAGCGTCTTTCCCTTGTTCTAGCAAAACCCTCCCCACCCTCGCCTGCGGCGGGCTTTTGTTTTTTTAATTGATGGCAGTGAGGATACCTTACAGCCTCCTCCGGCCCTTCCTTAGGGCTTCTGCCCTTAGAGCACGGCAAGGGGCGGCCCCCCAACCCCCACCCCCGACACCCCCGCGCTGTCCTGGGTCCTGAACTACAGAGGGTCCCTCTGGCCCTGACACTCCCTCTGGCCACGCCCTCTACGGGGTGGAGTCAGCAGGGCCAAGGGGACACGCCCATTGGCTCCACCCCGTGCTCTGGAATCCCAGGACCCCGAATGCCCTGCCCCAGCAGCCCCTGACCCGCTTGTAGTTTCTGCACCGGCTCTCCCCGGAGTTCAGCATCCCAGGACTCACAGAGAGGCCAACGGGCAGCTGTTGGCATGGAGGTTACGGACAGAGCCCGGATGTGAGGTCTGAGTGTCCCCCTGTGCACATCCAAGGCCCCTTGGGGCATGGGATGGACCCAGCATTGGGAAGAAAAGGGTCAGGCTGGCGGTCAGAGACTGGGAATCGGCTCTCCCCGCACTGTCGCTTTCTTCGCAGGACTCCCCTGAGTCTGGGAATTCTAAAGTTGAGCCTGGACGTGTGTGGCACGTGGCAGTGACTTTGCGTGTGTGTGCGCGCGCCTGAGGACGTGTGTGGTTGTGTGTATGTTGTGGGGGTGTGTGTGGTCCATGACTCCGTGTGTGTGTGCGTGGGGATGTAGGCGGAGCAGAGTCAGTGTGTGTGCACGTGTGTTTGTGTGTACGTGCATGCATTAGTTTTAAGAATACTTGAAGCTGTCCTTCAGAAGTCTGCAGTAGTAAAAATTGTATGGTGTCCCTCACTGTATAATTCAAACTGAAAATAATCTTCAATCACCAGAAATGTAGTCCCCCCCCAGATTCTGATCCCCCCTCCCATACTGATTATGCCCTCATTGTACTGATGAGGAAACTAGCTTAGAGATGTTAAGTGGCTCAGCCCAGGGCATGGAGCTCGCGAGCCCAGGGCCAGGACGCAGTCCAAGCGGCGCGGCTCCAGAGGCCTGGAGCCCTGCTCACGACCGCGCGTGGCCTCTTGGCCGGGGGGTGCGGGGGGTGGGGGTGGGGTTGGGGGTGGGGGGAAGAGATTCTGACGGGCCGGGGCCAGCGTGCAGGCTGCCCAAGCCGCGGACTCTGCAAGTCGGGTGGAGAGTACCTGACGGCAGACGAGGGTAAAGGACTGCTCAGAAATCAGATAGGTTCCTAGATCTTCGATGAGTAAGGAGGCTCAGTGCTCATCCTCGATCCCTTTGCTGGTGGCTAAAAGGGAGCAAGGCCCACGAGCGCGCTTCTGGGAGCGGCCTGCCAAAACCTGGAGCAGGGCTGCTCAGGACTGGCTCTGCAGCAGGAGCAGAGGGGGGCAATGTCGCCACCTGGTGGACATCCTTGGTAGTGGCAGTAGGAGGCCTAGCAGCCTGGGTATGGAGGCGGCAGGACGAGGTCCTAGTGGATGATCGTTTTCACATGGCTTAAAAAGCATTGCTTCATAGATTTTATCCACATTGGGGTCTATCCTACGATGGTAAATACGGTCTCCGTTACTCCATCTTAGCTGCATTGATTAATTTTTTTGAGGTTAGTTTTCTCTTCAATGATTTGGAAGCTATATTGTCTTCCAATTAAAATTCCCTCTAAGTTTTAATAAGTCATCTCTAAGTTCATAACTATATATATAATTGGACCAGTATTGCTATAACAGTCTCAAAAACGGGATAATCTATTAGATCTTGTTTCTCAATCATGATACATGTAGCATATTTTACCTCTCTGCTGTTCCCCATTGTGTGCGTGTGTGCGCGTGCGCGGGCTACAGTTCCTGCTTTTTAGACAGTTGCTTTCAGTTTGTTGCATTCGCAATGAAAATATAGGTATAAACATCTTGGATTTAATTGCTCGCTACCGCTATTTAATCCCATGTCTTTCCCATTTTTGAGTTATTTACTTCTTTCCCAATCAAATGGACTCATGATTGGCTAATTTTTTTCCAGCGGTAGACTTGGAACCCATACCAGTCTATACGCAGCTTTATGTTCTCCTCAGCAACACCTCTCAGCCTCAACACCCAACAACACTCTCCGTATCTAGGGCGCCAAGGCTTGTTTTAAAATGCGGCTTTGTTTCTCATGTCCCACCGCCCCCCTCCCGCCCCAAAAAGGAAGCAAGAATCTTCCTTGATTTAACGTGCTGCCTTTTTAGGACTGGCTAGTCTTGTCTGGTGAATGGATATTAAGAGAGATTTCCTTAAACTTCCTCCTGCTTCGTGCCATAACTCGACTTCATTGAGAAGCATGTTTTTCCCGTTTCTAAGACGGGCTTCCGCTTTGAACTGCTAAACCATCACGGCACACTTTTTCTCCATACTTATTCCTGGAAAACTGAGCTCTCTGCCGGAGTAAAGACGGTTCCCGTCAGAGAAGTGTGGCTCCCTGTCCCAAGGTCAAAGTGTAGAAGAAAGGGAAGATTCCTGTTTCCGAGGGTTCCATTTTGTCAGGTTAGAGATCTAGTCATCCGTGTGGCTGCGGTGGAATCTGCAGTATCTTGCCTCACAGTTTCCTTTTTCTGGCTTAGCAGGGGAGCCGCATTAGCTGAGGTCGCGGCGCTATGGCCCTTGTCAGGATCCCGGTGCTGAGGCAGCCCCTTCCCCCCACCCCCTCTCCTTGTCATTTTGATCGTGCAAACTGGGTGCCAGCTGTGTGAACCCTGCTCCTGGCCGCCAGGATTGCCCCCCCCCCTCCCCACGCGACGTGTCCCCAGTTCCTCGGCGTCCCTCACTGCAACCAGCTAGCTCCAGGAAGGGTGCGAGCTGGCTTCCGCTGTCGTCCTTCCTCCTTCCTGTCCAGGCGGGCCCTCCTTTTGCGCTAGTCGGCCCGAAACCTTCTCTCCCGCGCTGCATAGGCTGAAGGAATGCCTCAGCGTTTGCAGCCGCTAGAGGGCGCTCTTCTCCTCTCTTTGGGCCCCTTCAGCGCTTCCAGTGGAAATGTCCGAGGTGGGAAGGGCTTGGGGGTTCTCTGTATCTAGGGGCTCCCGATCCAGCCGATTCAACTAACTGTGGGTTGAAAATATTCGGGAAAAAACGGAAAGTTTCGAAAAGCGACAATTGAACTTGCCACACACCGGCAACCGCTTACATAGCATTCACGTTGCCTTGCATGCCGCGCGTCACCTAGAGATGATTTAAAGTACACAGGAGGACACAGCGAAAGAGAATGTGACAATGACTGTATGGGTATGTTTATGCATAAGTGGAAAATTGTGCTCTAGACTGGAATTCGACACAACATTGTAAAAACGACAACAACGTGGAAGAAAAGTATGTTTGTATGTAAAAAATAAAGTCCTATGTCATTTTGTATAAGAGGCATCAGCATCCATGGATTTTGGCATCTGTGGGGAGTCCTGGAACCAGTGCCCCATGCTTACCAAGGCATGACTGGAAGCCCAGGCTCCTTATCCCAGCCTGTCATGTCCCCACGTGGTGTGAATCCTGCCTGTCCCACACTCCCCTGGTCACTCTCCTCCAGCCCTGCCAGACTGCCCTCTTCTTCTGGAACAGGCCAAGCTGAATGCACGTCACGTCTGACCTCTAGGAATATCCGTTACTTTGTGAGCATGGCTCTGCTTCAGGAAGACGGGCTGCATTGTCACTAGAGAAGACGGGATGGAGGTTCCTTAAAAACCTACAAATGGACTTACCTGATGATCCAGCCTTCCCACGCCTGGGGATATGTCAAGAGAAAACTCTAACTCAAAAAGTCCCATGCACCTCAATGCTCACAGCAGCCCTGTTTGTATTAGCCAGGACGTGGAACTAACCCCAACATCTAACGACTGGTGACTGGATAAAGAAGTCGTTGTCTTTTTATGCCGCGGAATACTACACAGCCGCGAAAAAGGATGGAACCATGCCATTTGCGGCAACATGGTTGGACACAGAGATAGTCATTCTGAGTGAAGTAAGCCAGAAGAGAGAAAAATGCCGCATGACACAACTTCCATGTGAAATCTAAGAAAAAAAGACAGAAATGATCTTAACTGCAAAAGACAAATAGAGCCACAGACATAGAGAAACAAACTTATGGTTACCAGGGAGGGACGGCGGTGGGAAGGGGTAAATATGGGAATCGGAAAATTGCCCGTCTTGGGGAGTGGTGGACATGTTAGCTCTCTTGATTGTGGCGATGGCTTTCTGGGTGTAGACATGTATGAAAATTGATCAAATACTACACGTGAGATGTGTCTAATTGACGGAACAGAACTCGTAGCCCTGTAAAGGTGTTTTAAAACAAAGAGATGGGCTGCATTGTGTCCTATGTTTCTATGTGTCTTCAGGGAGGTCTCAGGGGGGCGGTGCTGGCCTTCCTGCCAACACGATGACATGAAGCCCGAACAATCCCCCAATCGATGGGAAGAAGAGACGAGCCATGGTCACATCTGGACCCCAAGCTTACACGTGGTGCATGGGTGCCATTTATCGCCAATCCAGCGAGGTTCCGGCCAGAGCTAGAGGCCGGGGCAGCGAACCGGGAGCGGCACTAAGGAGCATCGTGGCGCAGAGGCTGGACTGGGGGCCCGCAGGCTCCTCCCAGGAGGAGCCTCAGGGTTTGGGAGGTGGCTAACGTGCCTGCTTCGTGTCACCAGCAAGTGATGCCACCCGTGGAAAATCAGCTGGAATCCTGAGCCGGGTCAGCCGTGGGTGATGCGGTAAAGGCTGCTTGCTAGCAGAGGGGACGCCAGACGGACGGTGAAGCAAGCAACAGGCTGCTGAGCTTCCGGCCTGTGTTTACCGTGCTTTCCGTGTCTCCCTGCATCTCAGGGTCACCCGGAGGAATTCGTGTGGAGTTTAGAGGCCGACGGCCTCTCGGTTCCTCATCAGCCTGGCAAGCCCCCCAGCCCTCTGCGGCCAGACCTCTGCGAGCGTCTTTCCCTTGTTCTAGCAAAACCCTCCCCACCCTCGCCTGCGGCGGGCTTTTGTTTTTTTAATTGATGGCAGTGAGGATACCTTACAGCCTCCTCCGGCCCTTCCTTAGGGCTTCTGCCCTTAGAGCACGGCAAGGGGCGGCCCCCCAACCCCCACCCCCGACACCCCCGCGCTGTCCTGGGTCCTGAACTACAGAGGGTCCCTCTGGCCCTGACACTCCCTCTGGCCACGCCCTCTACGGGGTGGAGTCAGCAGGGCCAAGGGGACACGCCCATTGGCTCCACCCCGTGCTCTGGAATCCCAGGACCCCGAATGCCCTGCCCCAGCAGCCCCTGTCCCGCTTGTAGTTTCTGCACCGGCTCTCCCCGGAGTTCAGCATCCCAGGACTTACAGAGAGGCCAACGGGCAGCTGTTGGCATGGAGGTTACGGACAGAGCCCGGATGTGAGGTCTGAGTGTCCCCCTGTGCACATCCAAGGCCCCTTGGGGCATGGGATGGACCCAGCATTGGGAAGAAAAGGGTCAGGCTGGCGGTCAGAGACTGGGAATCGGCTCTCCCCGCACTGTCGCTTTCTTCGCAGGACTCCCCTGAGTCTGGGAATTCTAAAGTTGAGCCTGGACGTGTGTGGCACGTGGCAGTGACTTTGCGTGTGTGTGCGCGCGCCTGAGGACGTGTGTGGTTGTGTGTATGTTGTGGGGGTGTGTGTGGTCCATGACTCCGTGTGTGTGTGCGTGGGGATGTAGGCGGAGCAGAGTCAGTGTGTGTGCACGTGTGTTTGTGTGTACGTGCATGCATTAGTTTTAAGAATACTTGAAGCTGTCCTTCAGAAGTCTGCAGTAGTAAAAATTGTATGGTGTCCCTCACTGTATAATTCAAACTGAAAATAATCTTCAATCACCAGAAATGTAGTCCCCCCCAGATTCTGATCCCCCCTCCCATACTGATTATGCCCTCATTGTACTGATGAGGAAACTAGCTTAGAGATGTTAAGTGGCTCAGCCCAGGGCATGGAGCTCGCGAGCCCAGGGCCAGGTCGCAGTCCAAGCGGCGTGGCTCCAGAGGCCTGGAGCCCTGCTCACGACCGCGCGTGGCCTCTTGGCCGGGGGGTGCGGGGGGTGGGGGTGGGGTGGGGGTGGGGGGAAGAGATTCTGACGGGCCGGGGCCAGCGTGCAGGCTGCCCAAGCCGCGGACTCTGCAAGTCGGGTGGAGAGTACCTGACGGCAGACGAGGGTAAAGGGCTGCTCAGAAATCAGATAGGTTCCTAGATCTTCGATGAGTAAGGAGGCTCAGTGCTCATCCTCGATCCCTTTGCTGGTGGCTAAAAGGGAGCAAGGCCCACGAGCGCGCTTCTGGGAGCGGCCTGCCAAAACCTGGAGCAGGGCTGCTCAGGACTGGCTCTGCAGCAGGAGCAGAGGGGGGCAATGTCGCCACCTGGTGGACATCCTTGGTAGTGGCAGTAGGAGGCCTAGCAGCCTGGGTATGGAGGCGGCAGGACGAGTCCTTAGTGGATGATCGTTTTCACATGGCTTAAAAAGCATTGCTTCATAGATTTTATCCACATTGGGGTCTATCCTACGATGGTAAATACGGTCTCCGTTACTCCATCTTAGCTGCATTGATTAATTTTTTTGAGGTTAGTTTTCTCTTCAATGATTTGGAAGCTATATTGTCTTCCAATTAAAATTCCCTCTAAGTTTTAATAAGTCATCTCTAAGTTCATAACTATATATATAATTGGACCAGTATTGCTATAACAGTCTCAAAAACGGGATAATCTATTAGATCTTGTTTCTCAATCATGATACATGTAGCATATTTTACCTCTCTGCTGTTCCCCATTGTGTGCGTGTGTGCGCGTGCGCGGGCTACAGTTACTGCTTTTTAGACAGTTGCTTTCAGTTTGTTGCATTCGCAATGAAAATATAGGTATAAACATCTTGGATTTAATTGCTCGCTACCGCTATTTAATCCCATGTCTTTCCCATTTTTGAGTTATTTACTTCTTTCCCAATCAAATGGACTCATGATTGGCTACTTGTTTTCCAGCGGTAGACTTGGAACCCATACCAGTCTATACGCAGCTTTATGTTCTCCTCAGCATCACCTCTCAGCCTCAACACCCAACAACACTCTCCGTATCTAGGGCGCCAAGGCTTGTTTTAAAATGCGGCTTTGTTTCTCATGTCCCACCGCCCCCCTCCCGCCCCAAAAAGGAAGCAAGAATCTTCCTTGATTTAACGTGCTGCCTTTTTAGGACTGGCTAGTCTTGTCTGGTGAATGGATATTAAGAGAGATTTCCTTAAACTTCCTCCTGCTTCGTGCCATAACTCGACTTCATTGAGAAGCATGTTTTTCCCGTTTCTAAGACGGGCTTCCGCTTTGAACTGCTAAACCATCACGGCACACTTTTTCTCCATACTTATTCCTGGAAAACTGAGCTCTCTGCCGGAGTAAAGACGGTTCCCGTCAGAGAAGTGTGGCTCCCTGTCCCAAGGTCAAAGTGTAGAAGAAAGGGAAGATTCCTGTTTCCGAGGGTTCCATTTTGTCAGGTTAGAGATCTAGTCATCCGTGTGGCTGCGGTGGAATCTGCAGTATCTTGCCTCACAGTTTCCTTTTTCTGGCTTAGCAGGGGAGCCGCATTAGCTGAGGTCGCGGCGCTATGGCCCTTGTCAGGATCCCGGTGCTGAGGCAGCCCCTTCCCCCCACCCCCTCTCCTTGTCATTTTGATCGTGCAAACTGGGTGCCAGCTGTGTGAACCCTGCTCCTGGCCGCCAGGATTGCCCCCCCCCTCCCCACGCGACGTGTCCCCAGTTCCTCGGCGTCCCTCACTGCAACCAGCTAGCTCCAGGAAGGGTGCGAGCTGGCTTCCGCTGTCGTCCTTCCTCCTTCCTGTCCAGGCGGGCCCTCCTTTTGCGCTAGTCGGCCCGAAACCTTCTCTCCCGCGCTGCATAGGCTGAAGGAATGCCTCAGCGTTTGCAGCCGCTAGAGGGCGCTCTTCTCCTCTCTTTGGGCCCCTTCAGCGCTTCCAGTGGAAATTTCCGAGGTGGGAAGGGCTTGGGGGTTCTCTGTATCTAGGGGCTCCCGATCCAGCCGATTCAACTAACTGTGGGTTGAAAATATTCGGGAAAAAACGGAAAGTTTCGAAAAGCGACAATTGAACTTGCCACACACCGGCAACCGCTTACATAGCATTCACGTTGCCTTGCATGCCGCGCGTCACCTAGAGATGATTTAAAGTACACAGGAGGACACAGCGAAAGAGAATGTGACAATGACTGTATGGGTATGTTTATGCATAAGTGGAAAATTGTGCTCTAGACTGGAATTCGACACAACATTGTAAAAACGACAACAACGTGGAAGAAAAGTATGTTTGTATGTAAAAAATAAAGTCCTATGTCATTTTGTATAAGAGGCATCAGCATCCATGGATTTTGGCATCTGTGGGGAGTCCTGGAACCAGTGCCCCATGCTTACCAAGGCATGACTGGAAGCCCAGGCTCCTTATCCCAGCCTGTCATGTCCCCACGTGGTGTGAATCCTGCCTGTCCCACACTCCCCTGGTCACTCTCCTCCAGCCCTGCCAGACTGCCCTCTTCTTCTGGAACAGGCCAAGCTGAATGCACGTCACGTCTGACCTCTAGGAATATCCGTTACTTTGTGAGCATGGCTCTGCTTCAGGAAGACGGGCTGCATTGTCACTAGAGAAGACGGGATGGAGGTTCCTTAAAAACCTACAAATGGACTTACCTGATGATCCAGCCTTCCCACGCCTGGGGATATGTCAAGAGAAAACTCTAACTCAAAAAGTCCCATGCACCTCAATGCTCACAGCAGCCCTGTTTGTATTAGCCAGGACGTGGAACTAACCCCAACATCTAACGACTGGTGACTGGATAAAGAAGTCGTTGTCTTTTTATGCCGCGGAATACTACACAGCCGCGAAAAAGGATGGAACCATGCCATTTGCGGCAACATGGTTGGACACAGAGATAGTCATTCTGAGTGAAGTAAGCCAGAAGAGAGAAAAATGCCGCATGACACAACTTCCATGTGAAATCTAAGAAAAAAAGACAGAAATGATCTTAACTGCAAAAGACAAATAGAGCCACAGACATAGAGAAACAAACTTATGGTTACCAGGGAGGGACGGCGGTGGGAAGGGGTAAATATGGGAATCGGAAAATTGCCCGTCTTGGGGAGTGGTGGACATGTTAGCTCTCTTGATTGTGGCGATGGCTTTCTGGGTGTAGACATGTATGAAAATTGATCAAATACTACACGTGAGATGTGTCTAATTGACGGAACAGAACTCGTAGCCCTGTAAAGGTGTTTTAAAACAAAGAGATGGGCTGCATTGTGTCCTATGTTTCTATGTGTCTTCAGGGAGGTCTCAGGGGGGCGGTGCTGGCCTTCCTGCCAACACGATGACATGAAGCCCGAACAATCCCCCAATCGATGGGAAGAAGAGACGAGCCATGGTCACATCTGGACCCCAAGCTTACACGTGGTGCATGGGTGCCATTTATCGCCAATCCAGCGAGGTTCCGGCCAGAGCTAGAGGCCGGGGCAGCGAACCGGGAGCGGCACTAAGGAGCATCGTGGCGCAGAGGCTGGACTGGGGGCCCGCAGGCTCCTCCCAGGAGGAGCCTCAGGGTTTGGGAGGTGGCTAACGTGCCTGCTTCGTGTCACCAGCAAGTGATGCCACCCGTGGAAAATCAGCTGGAATCCTGAGCCGGGTCAGCCGTGGGTGATGCGGTAAAGGCTGCTTGCTAGCAGAGGGGACGCCAGACGGACGGTGAAGCAAGCAACAGGCTGCTGAGCTTCCGGCCTGTGTTTACCGTGCTTTCCGTGTCTCCCTGCATCTCAGGGTCACCCGGAGGAATTCGTGTGGAGTTTAGAGGCCGACGGCCTCTCGGTTCCTCATCAGCCTGGCAAGCCCCCCAGCCCTCTGCGGCCAGACCTCTGCGAGCGTCTTTCCCTTGTTCTAGCAAAACCCTCCCCACCCTCGCCTGCGGCGGGCTTTTGTTTTTTTAATTGATGGCAGTGAGGATACCTTACAGCCTCCTCCGGCCCTTCCTTAGGGCTTCTGCCCTTAGAGCACGGCAAGGGGCGGCCCCCCAACCCCCACCCCCGACACCCCCGCGCTGTCCTGGGTCCTGAACTACAGAGGGTCCCTCTGGCCCTGACACTCCCTCTGGCCACGCCCTCTACGGGGTGGAGTCAGCAGGGCCAAGGGGACACGCCCATTGGCTCCACCCCGTGCTCTGGAATCCCAGGACCCCGAATGCCTTGCCCCAGCAGCCCCTGTCCCGCTTGTAGTTTCTGCACCGGCTCTCCCTGGAGTTCAGCATCCCAGGACTCACAGAGAGGCCAACGGGCAGCTGTTGGCATGGAGGTTACGGACAGAGCCCGGATGTGAGGTCTGAGTGTCCCCCTGTGCACATCCAAGGCCCCTTGGGGCATGGGATGGACCCAGCATTGGGAAGAAAAGGGTCAGGCTGGCGGTCAGAGACTGGGAATCGGCTCTCCCCGCACTGTCGCTTTCTTCGCAGGACTCCCCTGAGTCTGGGAATTCTAAAGTTGAGCCTGGACGTGTGTGGCACGTGGCAGTGACTTTGCGTGTGTGTGCGCGCGCCTGAGGACGTGTGTGGTTGTGTGTATTTTGTGGGGGTGTGTGTGGTCCATGACTCCGTGTGTGTGTGCGTGGGGATGTAGGAGGAGCAGAGTCAGTGTGTGTGCACGTGTGTTTGTGTGTACGTGCATGCATTAGTTTTAAGAATACTTGAAGCTGTCCTTCAGAAGTCTGCAGTAGTAAAAATTGTATGGTGTCCCTCACTGTATAATTCAAACTGAAAATAATCTTCAATCACCAGAAATGTAGTCCCCCCCAGATTCTGATCCCCCCTCCCATACTGATTATGCCCTCATTGTACTGATGAGGAAACTAGCTTAGAGATGTTAAGTGGCTCAGCCCAGGGCATGGAGCTCGCGAGCCCAGGGCCAGGACGCAGTCCAAGCGGCGCGGCTCCAGAGGCCTGGAGCCCTGCTCACGACCGCGCGTGGCCTCTTGGCCGGGGGGTGCGGGGGTTGGGGTGGGGTGGGGGTGGGGGGAAGAGATTCTGACGGGCCGGGGCCAGCGTGCAGGCTGCCCAAGCCGCGGACTCTGCAAGTCGGGTGGAGAGTACCTGACGGCAGACGAGGGTAAAGGACTGCTCAGAAATCAGATAGGTTCCTAGATCTTCGATGAGTAAGGAGGCTCAGTGCTCATCCTCGATCCCTTTGCTGGTGGCTAAAAGGGAGCAAGGCCCACGAGCGCGCTTCTGGGAGCGGCCTGCCAAAACCTGGAGCAGGGCTGCTCAGGACTGGCTCTGCAGCAGGAGCAGAGGGGGGGCAATGTCGCCACCTGGTGGACATCCTTGGTAGTGGCAGTAGGAGGCCTAGCAGCCTGGGTATGGAGGCGGCAGGACGAGTCCTTAGTGGATGATCGTTTTCACATGGCTTAAAAAGCATTGCTTCATAGATTTTATCCACATTGGGGTCTATCCTACGATGGTAAATACGGTCTCCGTTACTCCATCTTAGCTGCATTGATTAATTTTTTTGAGGTTAGTTTTCTCTTCAATGATTTGGAAGCTATATTGTCTTCCAATTAAAATTCCCTCTAAGTTTTAATAAGTCATCTCTAAGTTCATAACTATATATATAATTGGACCAGTATTGCTATAACAGTCTCAAAAACGGGATAATCTATTAGATCTTGTTTCTCAATCATGATACATGTAGCATATTTTACCTCTCTGCTGTTCCCCATTGTGTGCGTGTGTGCGCGTGCGCGGGCTACAGTTACTGCTTTTTAGACAGTTGCTTTCAGTTTGTTGCATTCGCAATGAAAATATAGGTATAAACATCTTGGATTTAATTGCTCGCTACCGCTATTTAATCCCATGTCTTTCCCATTTTTGAGTTATTTACTTCTTTCCCAATCAAATGGACTCATGATTGGCTAATTTTTTTCCAGCGGTAGACTTGGAACCCATACCAGTCTATACGCAGCTTTATGTTCTCCTCAGCAACACCTCTCAGCCTCAACACCCAACAACACTCTCCGTATCTAGGGCGCCAAGGCTTGTTTTAAAATGCGGCTTTGTTTCTCATGTCCCCCCGCCCCCCTCCCGCCCCAAAAAGGAAGCAAGAATCTTCCTTGATTTAACGTGCTGCCTTTTTAGGACTGGCTAGTCTTGTCTGGTGAATGGATATTAAGAGAGATTTCCTTAAACTTCCTCCTGCTTCGTGCCATAACTCGACTTCATTGAGAAGCATGTTTTTCCCGTTTCTAAGACGGGCTTCCGCTTTGAACTGCTAAACCATCACGGCACACTTTTTCTCCATACTTATTCCTGGAAAACTGAGCTCTCTGCCGGAGTAAAGACGGTTCCCGTCAGAGAAGTGTGGCTCCCTGTCCCAAGGTCAAAGTGTAGAAGAAAGGGAAGATTCCTGTTTCCGAGGGTTCCATTTTGTCAGGTTAGAGATCTAGTCATCCGTGTGGCTGCGGTGGAATCTGCAGTATCTTGCCTCACAGTTTCCTTTTTCTGGCTTAGCAGGGGAGCCGCATTAGCTGAGGTCGCGGCGCTATGGCCCTTGTCAGGATCCCGGTGCTGAGGCAGCCCCTTCCCCCCACCCCCTCTCCTTGTCATTTTGATCGTGCAAACTGGGTGCCAGCTGTGTGAACCCTGCTCCTGGCCGCCAGGATTGCCCCCCCCCTCCCCACGCGACGTGTCCCCAGTTCCTCGGCGTCCCTCACTGCAACCAGCTAGCTCCAGGAAGGGTGCGAGCTGGCTTCCGCTGTCGTCCTTCCTCCTTCCTGTCCAGGCGGGCCCTCCTTTTGCGCTAGTCGGCCCGAAACCTTCTCTCCCGCGCTGCATAGGCTGAAGGAATGCCTCAGCGTTTGCAGCCGCTAGAGGGCGCTCTTCTCCTCTCTTTGGGCCCCTTCAGCGCTTCCAGTGGAAATTTCCGAGGTGGGAAGGGCTTGGGGGTTCTCTGTATCTAGGGGCTCCCGATCCAGCCGATTCAACTAACTGTGGGTTGAAAATATTCGGGAAAAAACGGAAAGTTTCGAAAAGCGACAATTGAACTTGCCACACACCGGCAACCGCTTACATAGCATTCACGTTGCCTTGCATGCCGCGCGTCACCTAGAGATGATTTAAAGTACACAGGAGGACACAGCGAAAGAGAATGTGACAATGACTGTATGGGTATGTTTATGCATAAGTGGAAAATTGTGCTCTAGACTGGAATTCGACACAACATTGTAAAAACGACAACAACGTGGAAGAAAAGTATGTTTGTATGTAAAAAATAAAGTCCTATGTCATTTTGTATAAGAGGCATCAGCATCCATGGATTTTGGCATCTGTGGGGAGTCCTGGAACCAGTGCCCCATGCTTACCAAGGCATGACTGGAAGCCCAGGCTCCTTATCCCAGCCTGTCATGTCCCCACGTGGTGTGAATCCTGCCTGTCCCACACTCCCCTGGTCACTCTCCTCCAGCCCTGCCAGACTGCCCTCTTCTTCTGGAACAGGCCAAGCTGAATGCACGTCACGTCTGACCTCTAGGAATATCCGTTACTTTGTGAGCATGGCTCTGCTTCAGGAAGACGGGCTGCATTGTCACTAGAGAAGACGGGATGGAGGTTCCTTAAAAACCTACAAATGGACTTACCTGATGATCCAGCCTTCCCACGCCTGGGGATATGTCAAGAGAAAACTCTAACTCAAAAAGTCCCATGCACCTCAATGCTCACAGCAGCCCTGTTTGTATTAGCCAGGACGTGGAACTAACCCCAACATCTAACGACTGGTGACTGGATAAAGAAGTCGTTGTCTTTTTATGCCGCGGAATACTACACAGCCGCGAAAAAGGATGGAACCATGCCATTTGCGGCAACATGGTTGGACACAGAGATAGTCATTCTGAGTGAAGTAAGCCAGAAGAGAGAAAAATGCCGCATGACACAACTTCCATGTGAAATCTAAGAAAAAAAGACAGAAATGATCTTAACTGCAAAAGACAAATAGAGCCACAGACATAGAGAAACAAACTTATGGTTACCAGGGAGGGACGGCGGTGGGAAGGGGTAAATATGGGAATCGGAAAATTGCCCGTCTTGGGGAGTGGTGGACATGTTAGCTCTCTTGATTGTGGCGATGGCTTTCTGGGTGTAGACATGTATGAAAATTGATCAAATACTACACGTGAGATGTGTCTAATTGACGGAACAGAACTCGTAGCCCTGTAAAGGTGTTTTAAAACAAAGAGATGGGCTGCATTGTGTCCTATGTTTCTATGTGTCTTCAGGGAGGTCTCAGGGGGGCGGTGCTGGCCTTCCTGCCAACACGATGACATGAAGCCCGAACAATCCCCCAATCGATGGGAAGAAGAGACGAGCCATGGTCACATCTGGACCCCAAGCTTACACGTGGTGCATGGGTGCCATTTATCGCCAATCCAGCGAGGTTCCGGCCAGAGCTAGAGGCCGGGGCAGCGAACCGGGAGCGGCACTAAGGAGCATCGTGGCGCAGAGGCTGGACTGGGGGCCCGCAGGCTCCTCCCAGGAGGAGCCTCAGGGTTTGGGAGGTGGCTAACGTGCCTGCTTCGTGTCACCAGCAAGTGATGCCACCCGTGGAAAATCAGCTGGAATCCTGAGCCGGGTCAGCCGTGGGTGATGCGGTAAAGGCTGCTTGCTAGCAGAGGGGACGCCAGACGGACGGTGAAGCAAGCAACAGGCTGCTGAGCTTCCGGCCTGTGTTTACCGTGCTTTCCGTGTCTCCCTGCATCTCAGGGTCACCCGGAGGAATTCGTGTGGAGTTTAGAGGCCGACGGCCTCTCGGTTCCTCATCAGCCTGGCAAGCCCCCCAGCCCTCTGCGGCCAGACCTCTGCGAGCGTCTTTCCCTTGTTCTAGCAAAAACCTCCCCACCCTCGCCTGCGGCGGGCTTTTGTTTTTTTAATTGATGGCAGTGAGGATACCTTACAGCCTCCTCCGGCCCTTCCTTAGGGCTTCTGCCCTTAGAGCACGGCAAGGGGCGGCCCCCCAACCCCCACCCCCGACACCCCCGCGCTGTCCTGGGTCCTGAACTACAGAGGGTCCCTCTGGCCCTGACACTCCCTCTGGCCACGCCCTCTACGGGGTGGAGTCAGCAGGGCCAAGGGGACACGCCCATTGGCTCCACCCCGTGCTCTGGAATCCCAGGACCCCGAATGCCTTGCCCCAGCAGCCCCTGTCCCGCTTGTAGTTTCTGCACCGGCTCTCCCCGGAGTTCAGCATCCCAGGACTCACAGAGAGGCCAACGGGCAGCTGTTGGCATGGAGGTTACGGACAGAGCCCGGATGTGAGGTCTGAGTGTCCCCCTGTGCACATCCAAGGCCCCTTGGGGCATGGGATGGACCCAGCATTGGGAAGAAAAGGGTCAGGCTGGCGGTCAGAGACTGGGAATCGGCTCTCCCCGCACTGTCGCTTTCTTCGCAGGACTCCCCTGAGTCTGGGAATTCTAAAGTTGAGCCTGGACGTGTGTGGCACGTGGCAGTGACTTTGCGTGTGTGTGCGCGCGCCTGAGGACGTGTGTGGTTGTGTGTATGTTGTGGGGGTGTGTGTGGTCCATGACTCCGTGTGTGTGTGCGTGGGGATGTAGGAGGAGCAGAGTCAGTGTGTGTGCACGTGTGTTTGTGTGTACGTGCATGCATTAGTTTTAAGAATACTAGAAGCTGTCCTTCAGAAGTCTGCAGTAGTAAAAATTGTATGGTGTCCCTCACTGTATAATTCAAACTGAAAATAATCTTCAATCACCAGAAATGTAGTCCCCCCCAGATTCTGATCCCCCCTCCCATACTGATTATGCCCTCATTGTACTGATGAGGAAACTAGCTTAGAGATGTTAAGTGGCTCAGCCCAGGGCATGGAGCTCGCGAGCCCAGGGCCAGGACGCAGTCCAAGCGGCGCGGCTCCAGAGGCCTGGAGCCCTGCTCACGACCGCGCGTGGCCTCTTGGCCGGGGGGTGCGGGGGTTGGGGTGGGGTGGGGGTGGGGGGAAGAGATTCTGACGGGCCGGGGCCAGCGTGCAGGCTGCCCAAGCCGCGGACTCTGCAAGTCGGGTGGAGAGTACCTGACGGCAGACGAGGTTAAAGGACTGCTCAGAAATCAGATAGGTTCCTAGATCTTCGATGAGTAAGGAGGCTCAGTGCTCATCCTCGATCCCTTTGCTGGTGGCTAAAAGGGAGCAAGGCCCACGAGCGCGCTTCTGGGAGCGGCCTGCCAAAACCTGGAGCAGGGCTGCTCAGGACTGGCTCTGCAGCAGGAGCAGAGGGGGGGCAATGTCGCCACCTGGTGGACATCGTTGGTAGTGGCAGTAGGAGGCCTAGCAGCCTGGGTTTGGAGGCGGCAGGACGAGTCCTTAGTGGATGATCGTTTTCACATGGCTTAAAAAGCATTGCTTCATAGATTTTATCCACATTGGGGTCTATCCTACGATGGTAAATACGGTCTCCGTTACTCCATCTTAGCTGCATTGATTAATTTTTTTGAGGGTAGTTTTCTCTTCAATGATTTGGAAGCTATATTGTCTTCCAATTAAAATTCCCTCTAAGTTTTAATAAGTCATCTCTAAGTTCATAACTATATATATAATTGGACCAGTATTGCTATAACAGTCTCAAAAACGGGATAATCTATTAGATCTTGTTTCTCAATCATGATACATGTAGCATATTTTACCTCTCTGCTGTTCCCCATTGTGTGCGTGTGTGCGCGTGCGCGGGCTACAGTTCCTGCTTTTTAGACAGTTGCTTTCAGTTTGTTGCATTCGCAATGAAAATATAGGTATAAACATCTTGGATTTAATTGCTCGCTACCGCTATTTAATCCCATGTCTTTCCCATTTTTGAGTTATTTACTTCTTTCCCAATCAAATGGACTCATGATTGGCTAATTTTTTTCCAGCGGTAGACTTGGAACCCATACCAGTCTATACGCAGCTTTATGTTCTCCTCAGCAACACCTCTCAGCCTCAACACCCAACAACACTCTCCGTATCTAGGGCCCCAAGGCTTGTTTTAAAATGCGGCATTGTTTCTCATGTCCCCCCGCCCCCCTCCCGCCCCAAAAAGGAAGCAAGAATCTTCCTTGATTTAACGTGCTGCCTTTTTAGGACTGGCTAGTCTTGTCTGGTGAATGGATATTAAGAGAGATTTCCTTAAACTTCCTCCTGCTTCGTGCCATAACTCGACTTCATTGAGAAGCATGTTTTTCCCGTTTCTAAGACGGGCTTCCGCTTTGAACTGCTAAACCATCACGGCACACTTTTTCTCCATACTTATTCCTGGAAAACTGAGCTCTCTGCCGGAGTAAAGACGGTTCCCGTCAGAGAAGTGTGGCTCCCTGTCCCAAGGTCAAAGTGTAGAAGAAAGGGAAGATTCCTGTTTCCGAGGGTTCCATTTTGTCAGGTTAGAGATCTAGTCATCCGTGTGGCTGCGGTGGAATCTGCAGTATCTTGCCTCACAGTTTCCTTTTTCTGGCTTAGCAGGGGAGCCGCATTAGCTGAGGTCGCGGCGCTATGGCCCTTGTCAGGATCCCGGTGCTGAGGCAGCCCCTTCCCCCCACCCCCTCTCCTTGTCATTTTGATCGTGCAAACTGGGTGCCAGCTGTGTGAACCCTGCTCCTGGCCGCCAGGATTGCCCCCCCCTCCCCACGCGACGTGTCCCCAGTTCCTCGGCGTCCCTCACTGCAACCAGCTAGCTCCAGGAAGGGTGCGAGCTGGCTTCCGCTGTCGTCCTTCCTCCTTCCTGTCCAGGCGGGCCCTCCTTTTGCGCTAGTCGGCCCGAAACCTTCTCTCCCGCGCTGCATAGGCTGAAGGAATGCCTCAGCGTTTGCAGCCGCTAGAGGGCGCTCTTCTCCTCTCTTTGGGCCCCTTCAGCGCTTCCAGTGGAAATGTCCGAGGTGGGAAGGGCTTGGGGGTTCTCTGTATCTAGGGGCTCCCGATCCAGCCGATTCAACTAACTGTGGGTTGAAAATATTCGGGAAAAAACGGAAAGTTTCGAAAAGCGACAATTGAACTTGCCACACACCGGCAACCGCTTACATAGCATTCACGTTGCCTTGCATGCCGCGCGTCACCTAGAGATGATTTAAAGTACACAGGAGGACACAGCGAAAGAGAATGTGACAATGACTGTATGGGTATGTTTATGCATAAGTGGAAAATTGTGCTCTAGACTGGAATTCGACACAACATTGTAAAAACGACAACAACGTGGAAGAAAAGTATGTTTGTATGTAAAAAATAAAGTCCTATGTCATTTTGTATAAGAGGCATCAGCATCCATGGATTTTGGCATCTGTGGGGAGTCCTGGAACCAGTGCCCCATGCTTACCAAGGCATGACTGGAAGCCCAGGCTCCTTATCCCAGCCTGTCATGTCCCCACGTGGTGTGAATCCTGCCTGTCCCACACTCCCCTGGTCACTCTCCTCCAGCCCTGCCAGACTGCCCTCTTCTTCTGGAACAGGCCAAGCTGAATGCACGTCACGTCTGACCTCTAGGAATATCCGTTACTTTGTGAGCATGGCTCTGCTTCAGGAAGACGGGCTGCATTGTCACTAGAGAAGACGGGATGGAGGTTCCTTAAAAACCTACAAATGGACTTACCTGATGATCCAGCCTTCCCACGCCTGGGGATATGTCAAGAGAAAACTCTAACTCAAAAAGTCCCATGCACCTCAATGCTCACAGCAGCCCTGTTTGTATTAGCCAGGACGTGGAACTAACCCCAACATCTAACGACTGGTGACTGGATAAAGAAGTCGTTGTCTTTTTATGCCGCGGAATACTACACAGCCGCGAAAAAGGATGGAACCATGCCATTTGCGGCAACATGGTTGGACACAGAGATAGTCATTCTGAGTGAAGTAAGCCAGAAGAGAGAAAAATGCCGCATGACACAACTTCCATGTGAAATCTAAGAAAAAAAGACAGAAATGATCTTAACTGCAAAAGACAAATAGAGCCACAGACATAGAGAAACAAACTTATGGTTACCAGGGAGGGACGGCGGTGGGAAGGGGTAAATATGGGAATCGGAAAATTGCCCGTCTTGGGGAGTGGTGGACATGTTAGCTCTCTTGATTGTGGCGATGGCTTTCTGGGTGTAGACATGTATGAAAATTGATCAAATACTACACGTGAGATGTGTCTAATTGACGGAACAGAACTCGTAGCCCTGTAAAGGTGTTTTAAAACAAAGAGATGGGCTGCATTGTGTCCTATGTTTCTATGTGTCTTCAGGGAGGTCTCAGGGGGGCGGTGCTGGCCTTCCTGCCAACACGATGACATGAAGCCCGAACAATCCCCCAATCGATGGGAAGAAGAGACGAGCCATGGTCACATCTGGACCCCAAGCTTACACGTGGTGCATGGGTGCCATTTATCGCCAATCCAGCGAGGTTCCGGCCAGAGCTAGAGGCCGGGGCAGCGAACCGGGAGCGGCACTAAGGAGCATCGTGGCGCAGAGGCTGGACTGGGGGCCCGCAGGCTCCTCCCAGGAGGAGCCTCAGGGTTTGGGAGGTGGCTAACGTGCCTGCTTCGTGTCACCAGCAAGTGATGCCACCCGTGGAAAATCAGCTGGAATCCTGAGCCGGGTCAGCCGTGGGTGATGCGGTAAAGGCTGCTTGCTAGCAGAGGGGACGCCAGACGGATGGTGAAGCAAGCAACAGGCTGCTGAGCTTCCGGCCTGTGTTTACCGTGCTTTCCGTGTCTCCCTGCATCTCAGGGTCACCCGGAGGAATTCGTGTGGAGTTTAGAGGCCGACGGCCTCTCGGTTCCTCATCAGCCTGGCAAGCCCCCCAGCCCTCTGCGGCCAGACCTCTGCGAGCGTCTTTCCCTTGTTCTAGCAAGACCCTCCCCACCCTCGCCTGCGGCGGGCTTTTGTTTTTTTAATTGATGGCAGTGAGGATACCTTACAGCCTCCTCCGGCCCTTCCTTAGGGCTTCTGCCCTTAGACCACGGCAAGGGGCGGCCCCCCAACCCCCACCCCCGACACCCCCGCGCTGTCCTGGGTCCTGAACTACAGAGGGTCCCTCTGGCCCTGACACTCCCTCTGGCCACGCCCTCTACGGGGTGGAGTCAGCAGGGCCAAGGGGACACGCCCATTGGCTCCACCCCGTGCTCTGGAATCCCAGGACCCCGACTGCCCTGCCCCAGCAGCCCCTGTCCCGCTTGTAGTTTCTGCACCGGCTCTCCCCGGAGTTCAGCATCCCAGGACTCACAGAGAGGCCAACGGGCAGCTGTTGGCATGGAGGTTACGGACAGAGCCCGGATGTGAGGTCTGAGTGTCCCCCTGTGCACATCCAAGGCCCCTTGGGGCATGGGATGGACCCAGCATTGGGAAGAAAAGGGTCAGGCTGGCGGTCAGAGACTGGGAATCGGCTCTCCCCGCACTGTCGCTTTCTTCGCAGGACTCCCCTGAGTCTGGGAATTCTAAAGTTGAGCCTGGACGTGTGTGGCACGTGACAGTGACTTTGCGTGAGTGTGCGCGCGCCTGAGGACGTGTGTGGTTGTGTGTATGTTGTGGGGGTGTGTGTGGTCCATGACTCCGTGTGTGTGTGCGTGGGGATGTAGGCGGAGCAGAGTCAGTGTGTGTGCACGTGTGTTTGTGTGTACGTGCATGCATTAGTTTTAAGAATACTTGAAGCTGTCCTTCAGAAGTCTGCAGTAGTAAAAATTGTATGGTGTCCCTCACTGTATAATTCAAACTGAAAATAATCTTCAATCACCAGAAATGTAGTCCCCCCCAGATTCTGATCCCCCCTCCCATACTGATTATGCCCTCATTGTACTGATGAGGAAACTAGCTTAGAGATGTTAAGTGGCTCAGCCCAGGGCATGGAGCTCGCGAGCCCAGGGCCAGGACGCAGTCCAAGCGGCGCGGCTCCAGAGGCCTGGAGCCCTGCTCACGACCGCGCGTGGCCTCTTGGCCGGGGGGGTGCGGGGGGTGGGGGTGGGGTGGGGGTGGGGGGAAGAGATCCTGACGGGCCGGGGCCAGCGTGCAGGCTGCCCAAGCCGCGGACTCTGCAAGTCGGGTGGAGAGTACCTGACGGCAGACGAGGGTAAAGGACTGCTCAGAAATCAGATAGGTTCCTAGATCTTCGATGAGTAAGGAGGCTCAGTGCTCATCCTCGATCCCTTTGCTGGTGGCTAAAAGGGAGCAAGGCCCACGAGCGCGCTTCTGGGAGCGGCCTGCCAAAACCTGGAGCAGGGCTGCTCAGGACTGGCTCTGCAGCAGGAGCAGAGGGGGGGCAATGTCGCCACCTGGTGGACATCCTTGGTAGTGGCAGTAGGAGGCCTAGCAGCCTGGGTATGGAGGCGGCAGGACGAGGTCCTAGTGGATGATCGTTTTCACATGGCTTAAAAAGCATTGCTTCATAGATTTTATCCACATTGGGGTCTATCCTACGATGGTAAATACGGTCTCCGTTACTCCATCTTAGCTGCATTGATTAATTTTTTTGAGGTTAGTTTTCTCTTCAATGATTTGGAAGCTATATTGTCTTCCAATTAAAATTCCCTCTAAGTTTTAATAAGTCATCTCTAAGTTCATAACTATATATATAATTGGACCAGTATTGCTATAACAGTCTCAAAAACGGGATAATCTATCAGATCTTGTTTCTCAATCATGATACATTTAGCATATTTTACCTCTCTGCTGTTCCCCATTGTGTGCGTGTGTGCGCGTGCGCGGGCTACAGTTCCTGCTTTTTAGACAGTTGCTTTCAGTTTGTTGCATTCGCAATGAAAATATAGGTATAAACATCTTGGATTTAATTGCTCGCTACCGCTATTTAATCCCATGTCTTTCCCATTTTTGAGTTATTTACTTCTTTCCCAATCAAATGGACTCATGATTGGCTAATTTTTTTCCAGCGGTAGACTTGGAACCCATACCAGTCTATACGCAGCTTTATGTTCTCCTCAGCAACACCTCTCAGCCTCAACACCCAACAACACTCTCCGTATCTAGGGCGCCAAGGCTTGTTTTAAAATGCGGCATTGTTTCTCATGTCCCCCCGCCCCCCTCCCGCCCCAAAAAGGAAGCAAGAATCTTCCTTGATTTAACGTGCTGCCTTTTTAGGACTGGCTAGTCTTGTCTGGTGAATGGATATTAAGAGAGATTTCCTTAAACTTCCTCCTGCTTCGTGCCATAACTCGACTTCATTGAGAAGCATGTTTTTCCCGTTTCTAAGACGGGCTTCCGCTTTGAACTGCTAAACCATCACGGCACACTTTTTCTCCATACTTATTCCTGGAAAACTGAGCTCTCTGCCGGAGTAAAGACGGTTCCCGTCAGAGAAGTGTGGCTCCCTGTCCCAAGGTCAAAGTGTAGAAGAAAGGGAAGATTCCTGTTTCCGAGGGTTCCATTTTGTCAGGTTAGAGATCTAGTCATCCGTGTGGCTGCGGTGGAATCTGCAGTATCTTGCCTCACAGTTTCCTTTTTCTGGCTTAGCAGGGGAGCAACATTAGCTGAGGTCGCGGCGCTATGGCCCTTGTCAGGATCCCGGTGCTGAGGCAGCCCCTTCCCCCCACCCCCTCTCCTTGTCATTTTGATCGTGCAAACTGGGTGCCAGCTGTGTGAACCCTGCTCCTGGCCGCCAGGATTGCCCCCCCCTCCCCACGCGACGTGTCCCCAGTTCCTCGGCGTCCCTCACTGCAACCAGCTAGCTCCAGGAAGGGTGCGAGCTGGCTTCCGCTGTCGTCCTTCCTCCTTCCTGTCCAGGCGGGCCCTCCTTTTGCGCTAGTCGGCCCGAAACCTTCTCTCCCGCGCTGCATAGGCTGAAGGAATGCCTCAGCGTTTGCAGCCGCTAGAGGGCGCTCTTCTCCTCTCTTTGGGCCCCTTCAGCGCTTCCAGTGGAAATGTCCGAGGTGGGAAGGGCTTGGGGGTTCTCTGTATCTAGGGGCTCCCGATCCAGCCGATTCAACTAACTGTGGGTTGAAAATATTCGGGAAAAAACGGAAAGTTTCGAAAAGCGACAATTGAACTTGCCACACACCGGCAACCGCTTACATAGCATTCACGTTGCCTTGCATGCCGCGCGTCACCTAGAGATGATTTAAAGTACACAGGAGGACACAGCGAAAGAGAATGTGACAATGACTGTATGGGTATGTTTATGCATAAGTGGAAAATTGTGCTCTAGACTGGAATTCGACACAACATTGTAAAAACGACAACAACGTGGAAGAAAAGTATGTTTGTATGTAAAAAATAAAGTCCTATGTCATTTTGTATAAGAGGCATCAGCATCCATGGATTTTGGCATCTGTGGGGAGTCCTGGAACCAGTGCCCCATGCTTACCAAGGCATGACTGGAAGCCCAGGCTCCTTATCCCAGCCTGTCATGTCCCCACGTGGTGTGAATCCTGCCTGTCCCACACTCCCCTGGTCACTCTCCTCCAGCCCTGCCAGACTGCCCTCTTCTTCTGGAACAGGCCAAGCTGAATGCACGTCACGTCTGACCTCTAGGAATATCCGTTACTTTGTGAGCATGGCTCTGCTTCAGGAAGACGGGCTGCATTGTCACTAGAGAAGACGGGATGGAGGTTCCTTAAAAACCTACAAATGGACTTACCTGATGATCCAGCCTTCCCACGCCTGGGGATATGTCAAGAGAAAACTCTAACTCAAAAAGTCCCATGCACCTCAATGCTCACAGCAGCCCTGTTTGTATTAGCCAGGACGTGGAACTAACCCCAACATCTAACGACTGGTGACTGGATAAAGAAGTCGTTGTCTTTTTATGCCGCGGAATACTACACAGCCGCGAAAAAGGATGGAACCATGCCATTTGCGGCAACATGGTTGGACACAGAGATAGTCATTCTGAGTGAAGTAAGCCAGAAGAGAGAAAAATGCCGCATGACACAACTTCCATGTGAAATCTAAGAAAAAAAGACAGAAATGATCTTAACTGCAAAAGACAAATAGAGCCACAGACATAGAGAAACAAACTTATGGTTACCAGGGAGGGACGGCGGTGGGAAGGGGTAAATATGGGAATCGGAAAATTGCCCGTCTTGGGGAGTGGTGGACATGTTAGCTCTCTTGATTGTGGCGATGGCTTTCTGGGTGTAGACATGTATGAAAATTGATCAAATACTACACGTGAGATGTGTCTAATTGACGGAACAGAACTCGTAGCCCTGTAAAGGTGTTTTAAAACAAAGAGATGGGCTGCATTGTGTCCTATGTTTCTATGTGTCTTCAGGGAGGTCTCAGGGGGGCGGTGCTGGCCTTCCTGCCAACACGATGACATGAAGCCCGAACAATCCCCCAATCGATGGGAAGAAGAGACGAGCCATGGTCACATCTGGACCCCAAGCTTACACGTGGTGCATGGGTGCCATTTATCGCCAATCCAGCGAGGTTCCGGCCAGAGCTAGAGGCCGGGGCAGCGAACCGGGAGCGGCACTAAGGAGCATCGTGGCGCAGAGGCTGGACTGGGGGCCCGCAGGCTCCTCCCAGGAGGAGCCTCAGGGTTTGGGAGGTGGCTAACGTGCCTGCTTCGTGTCACCAGCAAGTGATGCCACCCGTGGAAAATCAGCTGGAATCCTGAGCCGGGTCAGCCGTGGGTGATGCGGTAAAGGCTGCTTGCTAGCAGAGGGGACGCCAGACGGATGGTGAAGCAAGCAACAGGCTGCTGAGCTTCCGGCCTGTGTTTACCGTGCTTTCCGTGTCTCCCTGCATCTCAGGGTCACCCGGAGGAATTCGTGTGGAGTTTAGAGGCCGACGGCCTCTCGGTTCCTCATCAGCCTGGCAAGCCCCCCAGCCCTCTGCGGCCAGACCTCTGCGAGCGTCTTTCCCTTGTTCTAGCAAGACCCTCCCCACCCTCGCCTGCGGCGGGCTTTTGTTTTTTTAATTGATGGCAGTGAGGATACCTTACAGCCTCCTCCGGCCCTTCCTTAGGGCTTCTGCCCTTAGACCACGGCAAGGGGCGGCCCCCCAACCCCCACCCCCGACACCCCCGCGCTGTCCTGGGTCCTGAACTACAGAGGGTCCCTCTGGCCCTGACACTCCCTCTGGCCACGCCCTCTACGGGGTGGAGTCAGCAGGGCCAAGGGGACACGCCCATTGGCTCCACCCCGTGCTCTGGAATCCCAGGACCCCGACTGCCCTGCCCCAGCAGCCCCTGTCCCGCTTGTAGTTTCTGCACCGGCTCTCCCCGGAGTTCAGCATCCCAGGACTCACAGAGAGGCCAACGGGCAGCTGTTGGCATGGAGGTTACGGACAGAGCCCGGATGTGAGGTCTGAGTGTCCCCCTGTGCACATCCAAGGCCCCTTGGGGCATGGGATGGACCCAGCATTGGGAAGAAAAGGGTCAGGCTGGCGGTCAGAGACTGGGAATCGGCTCTCCCCGCACTGTCGCTTTCTTCGCAGGACTCCCCTGAGTCTGGGAATTCTAAAGTTGAGCCTGGACGTGTGTGGCACGTGACAGTGACTTTGCGTGAGTGTGCGCGCGCCTGAGGACGTGTGTGGTTGTGTGTATGTTGTGGGGGTGTGTGTGGTCCATGACTCCGTGTGTGTGTGCGTGGGGATGTAGGCGGAGCAGAGTCAGTGTGTGTGCACGTGTGTTTGTGTGTACGTGCATGCATTAGTTTTAAGAATACTTGAAGCTGTCCTTCAGAAGTCTGCAGTAGTAAAAATTGTATGGTGTCCCTCACTGTATAATTCAAACTGAAAATAATCTTCAATCACCAGAAATGTAGTCCCCCCCAGATTCTGATCCCCCCTCCCATACTGATTATGCCCTCATTGTACTGATGAGGAAACTAGCTTAGAGATGTTAAGTGGCTCAGCCCAGGGCATGGAGCTCGCGAGCCCAGGGCCAGGACGCAGTCCAAGCGGCGCGGCTCCAGAGGCCTGGAGCCCTGCTCACGACCGCGCGTGGCCTCTTGGCCGGGGGGGTGCGGGGGGTGGGGGTGGGGTGGGGGTGGGGGGAAGAGATCCTGACGGGCCGGGGCCAGCGTGCAGGCTGCCCAAGCCGCGGACTCTGCAAGTCGGGTGGAGAGTACCTGACGGCAGACGAGGGTAAAGGACTGCTCAGAAATCAGATAGGTTCCTAGATCTTCGATGAGTAAGGAGGCTCAGTGCTCATCCTCGATCCCTTTGCTGGTGGCTAAAAGGGAGCAAGGCCCACGAGCGCGCTTCTGGGAGCGGCCTGCCAAAACCTGGAGCAGGGCTGCTCAGGACTGGCTCTGCAGCAGGAGCAGAGGGGGGGCAATGTCGCCACCTGGTGGACATCCTTGGTAGTGGCAGTAGGAGGCCTAGCAGCCTGGGTATGGAGGCGGCAGGACGAGGTCCTAGTGGATGATCGTTTTCACATGGCTTAAAAAGCATTGCTTCATAGATTTTATCCACATTGGGGTCTATCCTACGATGGTAAATACGGTCTCCGTTACTCCATCTTAGCTGCATTGATTAATTTTTTTGAGGTTAGTTTTCTCTTCAATGATTTGGAAGCTATATTGTCTTCCAATTAAAATTCCCTCTAAGTTTTAATAAGTCATCTCTAAGTTCATAACTATATATATAATTGGACCAGTATTGCTATAACAGTCTCAAAAACGGGATAATCTATCAGATCTTGTTTCTCAATCATGATACATTTAGCATATTTTACCTCTCTGCTGTTCCCCATTGTGTGCGTGTGTGCGCGTGCGCGGGCTACAGTTCCTGCTTTTTAGACAGTTGCTTTCAGTTTGTTGCATTCGCAATGAAAATATAGGTATAAACATCTTGGATTTAATTGCTCGCTACCGCTATTTAATCCCATGTCTTTCCCATTTTTGAGTTATTTACTTCTTTCCCAATCAAATGGACTCATGATTGGCTAATTTTTTTCCAGCGGTAGACTTGGAACCCATACCAGTCTATACGCAGCTTTATGTTCTCCTCAGCAACACCTCTCAGCCTCAACACCCAACAACACTCTCCGTATCTAGGGCGCCAAGGCTTGTTTTAAAATGCGGCATTGTTTCTCATGTCCCCCCGCCCCCCTCCCGCCCCAAAAAGGAAGCAAGAATCTTCCTTGATTTAACGTGCTGCCTTTTTAGGACTGGCTAGTCTTGTCTGGTGAATGGATATTAAGAGAGATTTCCTTAAACTTCCTCCTGCTTCGTGCCATAACTCGACTTCATTGAGAAGCATGTTTTTCCCGTTTCTAAGACGGGCTTCCGCTTTGAACTGCTAAACCATCACGGCACACTTTTTCTCCATACTTATTCCTGGAAAACTGAGCTCTCTGCCGGAGTAAAGACGGTTCCCGTCAGAGAAGTGTGGCTCCCTGTCCCAAGGTCAAAGTGTAGAAGAAAGGGAAGATTCCTGTTTCCGAGGGTTCCATTTTGTCAGGTTAGAGATCTAGTCATCCGTGTGGCTGCGGTGGAATCTGCAGTATCTTGCCTCACAGTTTCCTTTTTCTGGCTTAGCAGGGGAGCAACATTAGCTGAGGTCGCGGCGCTATGGCCCTTGTCAGGATCCCGGTGCTGAGGCAGCCCCTTCCCCCCACCCCCTCTCCTTGTCATTTTGATCGTGCAAACTGGGTGCCAGCTGTGTGAACCCTGCTCCTGGCCGCCAGGATTGCCCCCCCCTCCCCACGCGACGTGTCCCCAGTTCCTCGGCGTCCCTCACTGCAACCAGCTAGCTCCAGGAAGGGTGCGAGCTGGCTTCCGCTGTCGTCCTTCCTCCTTCCTGTCCAGGCGGGCCCTCCTTTTGCGCTAGTCGGCCCGAAACCTTCTCTCCCGCGCTGCATAGGCTGAAGGAATGCCTCAGCGTTTGCAGCCGCTAGAGGGCGCTCTTCTCCTCTCTTTGGGCCCCTTCAGCGCTTCCAGTGGAAATGTCCGAGGTGGGAAGGGCTTGGGGGTTCTCTGTATCTAGGGGCTCCCGATCCAGCCGATTCAACTAACTGTGGGTTGAAAATATTCGGGAAAAAACGGAAAGTTTCGAAAAGCGACAATTGAACTTGCCACACACCGGCAACCGCTTACATAGCATTCACGTTGCCTTGCATGCCGCGCGTCACCTAGAGATGATTTAAAGTACACAGGAGGACACAGCGAAAGAGAATGTGACAATGACTGTATGGGTATGTTTATGCATAAGTGGAAAATTGTGCTCTAGACTGGAATTCGACACAACATTGTAAAAACGACAACAACGTGGAAGAAAAGTATGTTTGTATGTAAAAAATAAAGTCCTATGTCATTTTGTATAAGAGGCATCAGCATCCATGGATTTTGGCATCTGTGGGGAGTCCTGGAACCAGTGCCCCATGCTTACCAAGGCATGACTGGAAGCCCAGGCTCCTTATCCCAGCCTGTCATGTCCCCACGTGGTGTGAATCCTGCCTGTCCCACACTCCCCTGGTCACTCTCCTCCAGCCCTGCCAGACTGCCCTCTTCTTCTGGAACAGGCCAAGCTGAATGCACGTCACGTCTGACCTCTAGGAATATCCGTTACTTTGTGAGCATGGCTCTGCTTCAGGAAGACGGGCTGCATTGTCACTAGAGAAGACGGGATGGAGGTTCCTTAAAAACCTACAAATGGACTTACCTGATGATCCAGCCTTCCCACGCCTGGGGATATGTCAAGAGAAAACTCTAACTCAAAAAGTCCCATGCACCTCAATGCTCACAGCAGCCCTGTTTGTATTAGCAAGGACGTGGAACTAACCCCAACATCTAACGACTGGTGACTGGATAAAGAAGTCGTTGTCTTTTTATGCCGCGGAATACTACACAGCCGCGAAAAAGGATGGAACCATGCCATTTGCGGCAACATGGTTGGACACAGAGATAGTCATTCTGAGTGAAGTAAGCCAGAAGAGAGAAAAATGCCGCATGACACAACTTCCATGTGAAATCTAAGAAAAAAAGACAGAAATGATCTTAACTGCAAAAGACAAATAGAGCCACAGACATAGAGAAACAAACTTATGGTTACCAGGGAGGGACGGCGGTGGGAAGGGGTAAATATGGGAATCGGAAAATTGCCCGTCTTGGGGAGTGGTGGACATGTTAGCTCTCTTGATTGTGGCGATGGCTTTCTGGGTGTAGACATGTATGAAAATTGATCAAATACTACACGTGAGATGTGTCTAATTGACGGAACAGAACTCGTAGCCCTGTAAAGGTGTTTTAAAACAAAGAGATGGGCTGCATTGTGTCCTATGTTTCTATGTGTCTTCAGGGAGGTCTCAGGGGGGCGGTGCTGGCCTTCCTGCCAACACGATGACATGAAGCCCGAACAATCCCCCAATCGATGGGAAGAAGAGACGAGCCATGGTCACATCTGGACCCCAAGCTTACACGTGGTGCATGGGTGCCATTTATCGCCAATCCAGCGAGGTTCCGGCCAGAGCTAGAGGCCGGGGCAGCGAACCGGGAGCGGCACTAAGGAGCATCGTGGCGCAGAGGCTGGACTGGGGGCCCGCAGGCTCCTCCCAGGAGGAGCCTCAGGGTTTGGGAGGTGGCTAACGTGCCTGCTTCGTGTCACCAGCAAGTGATGCCACCCGTGGAAAATCAGCTGGAATCCTGAGCCGGGTCAGCCGTGGGTGATGCGGTAAAGGCTGCTTGCTAGCAGAGGGGACGCCAGACGGATGGTGAAGCAAGCAACAGGCTGCTGAGCTTCCGGCCTGTGTTTACCGTGCTTTCCGTGTCTCCCTGCATCTCAGGGTCACCCGGAGGAATTCGTGTGGAGTTTAGAGGCCGACGGCCTCTCGGTTCCTCATCAGCCTGGCAAGCCCCCCAGCCCTCTGCGGCCAGACCTCTGCGAGCGTCTTTCCCTTGTTCTAGCAAGACCCTCCCCACCCTCGCCTGCGGCGGGCTTTTGTTTTTTTAATTGATGGCAGTGAGGATACCTTACAGCCTCCTCCGGCCCTTCCTTAGGGCTTCTGCCCTTAGACCACGGCAAGGGGCGGCCCCCCAACCCCCACCCCCGACACCCCCGCGCTGTCCTGGGTCCTGAACTACAGAGGGTCCCTCTGGCCCTGACACTCCCTCTGGCCACGCCCTCTACGGGGTGGAGTCAGCAGGGCCAAGGGGACACGCCCATTGGCTCCACCCCGTGCTCTGGAATCCCAGGACCCCGACTGCCCTGCCCCAGCAGCCCCTGTCCCGCTTGTAGTTTCTGCACCGGCTCTCCCCGGAGTTCAGCATCCCAGGACTCACAGAGAGGCCAACGGGCAGCTGTTGGCATGGAGGTTACGGACAGAGCCCGGATGTGAGGTCTGAGTGTCCCCCTGTGCACATCCAAGGCCCCTTGGGGCATGGGATGGACCCAGCATTGGGAAGAAAAGGGTCAGGCTGGCGGTCAGAGACTGGGAATCGGCTCTCCCCGCACTGTCGCTTTCTTCGCAGGACTCCCCTGAGTCTGGGAATTCTAAAGTTGAGCCTGGACGTGTGTGGCACGTGACAGTGACTTTGCGTGAGTGTGCGCGCGCCTGAGGACGTGTGTGGTTGTGTGTATGTTGTGGGGGTGTGTGTGGTCCATGACTCCGTGTGTGTGTGCGTGGGGATGTAGGCGGAGCAGAGTCAGTGTGTGTGCACGTGTGTTTGTGTGTACGTGCATGCATTAGTTTTAAGAATACTTGAAGCTGTCCTTCAGAAGTCTGCAGTAGTAAAAATTGTATGGTGTCCCTCACTGTATAATTCAAACTGAAAATAATCTTCAATCACCAGAAATGTAGTCCCCCCCAGATTCTGATCCCCCCTCCCATACTGATTATGCCCTCATTGTACTGATGAGGAAACTAGCTTAGAGATGTTAAGTGGCTCAGCCCAGGGCATGGAGCTCGCGAGCCCAGGGCCAGGACGCAGTCCAAGCGGCGCGGCTCCAGAGGCCTGGAGCCCTGCTCACGACCGCGCGTGGCCTCTTGGCCGGGGGGGTGCGGGGGGTGGGGGTGGGGTGGGGGTGGGGGGAAGAGATCCTGACGGGCCGGGGCCAGCGTGCAGGCTGCCCAAGCCGCGGACTCTGCAAGTCGGGTGGAGAGTACCTGACGGCAGACGAGGGTAAAGGACTGCTCAGAAATCAGATAGGTTCCTAGATCTTCGATGAGTAAGGAGGCTCAGTGCTCATCCTCGATCCCTTTGCTGGTGGCTAAAAGGGAGCAAGGCCCACGAGCGCGCTTCTGGGAGCGGCCTGCCAAAACCTGGAGCAGGGCTGCTCAGGACTGGCTCTGCAGCAGGAGCAGAGGGGGGGCAATGTCGCCACCTGGTGGACATCCTTGGTAGTGGCAGTAGGAGGCCTAGCAGCCTGGGTATGGAGGCGGCAGGACGAGGTCCTAGTGGATGATCGTTTTCACATGGCTTAAAAAGCATTGCTTCATAGATTTTATCCACATTGGGGTCTATCCTACGATGGTAAATACGGTCTCCGTTACTCCATCTTAGCTGCATTGATTAATTTTTTTGAGGTTAGTTTTCTCTTCAATGATTTGGAAGCTATATTGTCTTCCAATTAAAATTCCCTCTAAGTTTTAATAAGTCATCTCTAAGTTCATAACTATATATATAATTGGACCAGTATTGCTATAACAGTCTCAAAAACGGGATAATCTATCAGATCTTGTTTCTCAATCATGATACATTTAGCATATTTTACCTCTCTGCTGTTCCCCATTGTGTGCGTGTGTGCGCGTGCGCGGGCTACAGTTCCTGCTTTTTAGACAGTTGCTTTCAGTTTGTTGCATTCGCAATGAAAATATAGGTATAAACATCTTGGATTTAATTGCTCGCTACCGCTATTTAATCCCATGTCTTTCCCATTTTTGAGTTATTTACTTCTTTCCCAATCAAATGGACTCATGATTGGCTAATTTTTTTCCAGCGGTAGACTTGGAACCCATACCAGTCTATACGCAGCTTTATGTTCTCCTCAGCAACACCTCTCAGCCTCAACACCCAACAACACTCTCCGTATCTAGGGCGCCAAGGCTTGTTTTAAAATGCGGCATTGTTTCTCATGTCCCCCCGCCCCCCTCCCGCCCCAAAAAGGAAGCAAGAATCTTCCTTGATTTAACGTGCTGCCTTTTTAGGACTGGCTAGTCTTGTCTGGTGAATGGATATTAAGAGAGATTTCCTTAAACTTCCTCCTGCTTCGTGCCATAACTCGACTTCATTGAGAAGCATGTTTTTCCCGTTTCTAAGACGGGCTTCCGCTTTGAACTGCTAAACCATCACGGCACACTTTTTCTCCATACTTATTCCTGGAAAACTGAGCTCTCTGCCGGAGTAAAGACGGTTCCCGTCAGAGAAGTGTGGCTCCCTGTCCCAAGGTCAAAGTGTAGAAGAAAGGGAAGATTCCTGTTTCCGAGGGTTCCATTTTGTCAGGTTAGAGATCTAGTCATCCGTGTGGCTGCGGTGGAATCTGCAGTATCTTGCCTCACAGTTTCCTTTTTCTGGCTTAGCAGGGGAGCAACATTAGCTGAGGTCGCGGCGCTATGGCCCTTGTCAGGATCCCGGTGCTGAGGCAGCCCCTTCCCCCCACCCCCTCTCCTTGTCATTTTGATCGTGCAAACTGGGTGCCAGCTGTGTGAACCCTGCTCCTGGCCGCCAGGATTGCCCCCCCCTCCCCACGCGACGTGTCCCCAGTTCCTCGGCGTCCCTCACTGCAACCAGCTAGCTCCAGGAAGGGTGCGAGCTGGCTTCCGCTGTCGTCCTTCCTCCTTCCTGTCCAGGCGGGCCCTCCTTTTGCGCTAGTCGGCCCGAAACCTTCTCTCCCGCGCTGCATAGGCTGAAGGAATGCCTCAGCGTTTGCAGCCGCTAGAGGGCGCTCTTCTCCTCTCTTTGGGCCCCTTCAGCGCTTCCAGTGGAAATGTCCGAGGTGGGAAGGGCTTGGGGGTTCTCTGTATCTAGGGGCTCCCGATCCAGCCGATTCAACTAACTGTGGGTTGAAAATATTCGGGAAAAAACGGAAAGTTTCGAAAAGCGACAATTGAACTTGCCACACACCGGCAACCGCTTACATAGCATTCACGTTGCCTTGCATGCCGCGCGTCACCTAGAGATGATTTAAAGTACACAGGAGGACACAGCGAAAGAGAATGTGACAATGACTGTATGGGTATGTTTATGCATAAGTGGAAAATTGTGCTCTAGACTGGAATTCGACACAACATTGTAAAAACGACAACAACGTGGAAGAAAAGTATGTTTGTATGTAAAAAATAAAGTCCTATGTCATTTTGTATAAGAGGCATCAGCATCCATGGATTTTGGCATCTGTGGGGAGTCCTGGAACCAGTGCCCCATGCTTACCAAGGCATGACTGGAAGCCCAGGCTCCTTATCCCAGCCTGTCATGTCCCCACGTGGTGTGAATCCTGCCTGTCCCACACTCCCCTGGTCACTCTCCTCCAGCCCTGCCAGACTGCCCTCTTCTTCTGGAACAGGCCAAGCTGAATGCACGTCACGTCTGACCTCTAGGAATATCCGTTACTTTGTGAGCATGGCTCTGCTTCAGGAAGACGGGCTGCATTGTCACTAGAGAAGACGGGATGGAGGTTCCTTAAAAACCTACAAATGGACTTACCTGATGATCCAGCCTTCCCACGCCTGGGGATATGTCAAGAGAAAACTCTAACTCAAAAAGTCCCATGCACCTCAATGCTCACAGCAGCCCTGTTTGTATTAGCCAGGACGTGGAACTAACCCCAACATCTAACGACTGGTGACTGGATAAAGAAGTCGTTGTCTTTTTATGCCGCGGAATACTACACAGCCGCGAAAAAGGATGGAACCATGCCATTTGCGGCAACATGGTTGGACACAGAGATAGTCATTCTGAGTGAAGTAAGCCAGAAGAGAGAAAAATGCCGCATGACACAACTTCCATGTGAAATCTAAGAAAAAAAGACAGAAATGATCTTAACTGCAAAAGACAAATAGAGCCACAGACATAGAGAAACAAACTTATGGTTACCAGGGAGGGACGGCGGTGGGAAGGGGTAAATATGGGAATCGGAAAATTGCCCGTCTTGGGGAGTGGTGGACATGTTAGCTCTCTTGATTGTGGCGATGGCTTTCTGGGTGTAGACATGTATGAAAATTGATCAAATACTACACGTGAGATGTGTCTAATTGACGGAACAGAACTCGTAGCCCTGTAAAGGTGTTTTAAAACAAAGAGATGGGCTGCATTGTGTCCTATGTTTCTATGTGTCTTCAGGGAGGTCTCAGGGGGGCGGTGCTGGCCTTCCTGCCAACACGATGACATGAAGCCCGAACAATCCCCCAATCGATGGGAAGAAGAGACGAGCCATGGTCACATCTGGACCCCAAGCTTACACGTGGTGCATGGGTGCCATTTATCGCCAATCCAGCGAGGTTC